>NC_087209.1:0-41669 GCF_015104395.2 Macrobrachium nipponense | reverse complement strand
TGTGTGGGCTTGCCTGAGACTGAATGGATTGAATATTACCGCTATGTGCGTAAATTAGAGAGGATAGGATAAGGAGAGCGAAGAAGACCTTGTCTCGCTCCTCCATAGACAGTCAAGGAATAGATAGTTCTCTATCCCTCGATAATCCTATTGATCCTCCTCCTGTTGTATCATTACCAAATCCAGTTTCAGAAACAGGTAAAAGTCCATCATTACAGGACATGATGACGGCCATTCAAGCCCTTGTCAACGGGTAGAATCCTGGCACAAGACAGGGATAAATTATGGTCTAATATGAGAGATATTAAAGTGAATAGTGAAATTAGTGCAAGTGCAGTGGAGGGTGCGGCCGCTCGGACTTGTCGTGCTCCTAGTCCTAGACCTCTTCCAAGCTCACCAACCCCTGTGAGAAGGAAAGTCGACCGACGAAGGGAGGCGAGAGGTTGTTTTTAGCTCCCGATTGGCGGTCGTCCCCTCGAGCGTACCTGTAGACGATCCCCAGGACGCTCACCCTCGCTATAGGAAAGGCGAGGTTAAAGTGTTTTCTTCGTCTTCTGACGACGCAGTACCCAGACGGGGCTGGCGTCAGACTTCTAAATCCAGACCCATTAAAAGGAAATCCCAGGACGCCGAGCGTCTTGATACTGGACGCCAGGACGATATACGTCAAGAGCGTCCAGGATGTAGTCATTGGAGCAGCCCCGAGCGCTTCCCTTCAGGTTCCGATATTTGCTCTCCTACCAAATTAAGACGTAAGACGTCGCACAGGCGACCATCGTCTTTGGTAGGAGGCAAGGAAATATTGGAAAGGGGAAACCTTCGGTGCAAACTGCAACTCCGGATCGTTTTCTCTTTCGATTCCGATGCTTGCTCTCCTGCCAAATCAAGACGCATGATGTCGCACAAGCGGTCCGTCGTCTTTGGCAGGAAGTAAGGAAGGATCGGACGAAGGGAGACTTTCGGTGCGTGCTACAACTCCTGTTCGCTTCCCTTTTCGTCTCCGATGTTTGCTCTCCTACCAATATAAGACGTAAGATACCGCACAGGCGGCCGTCGTCTTTGGTAGGAGTAAAGGAACGCATCGGACGATTGGATGCCTTCAGTGCATGCTCCTGCTCCTCCTTCGGATTGCCGTTCTTCAGGCCTTTCATCTCAAGACGAAACAGAATGAAGAGAGAGAGATTGACTTTGCAACTTCTCTAGTCTGTTCCCAGCAGCAAGAAGCTCCACAGTTTTCCGTACTGCAAGATTTTAAGCAGAAACTCTCCTCTCTTATGCAGTCATATCAACCTGCTACTCTTACTGTTAAACGCCAGGACGAAAAACGTTTTAAAGCACGACGACAGGACGAAAAACGTCTTGAAACAAGACGCCAGGATGAAAAACATCTTGAAGCAAGACAGCAGGACGATAAGCGTCTTGAAGCAAGACGCCAGGACGAAAGAAGTCTTGAAGGAAGACACCAGGACGAAAAACGTCTTGAAGCAAGACGCCAGGACGAAAAACGTCTTGAAGCAAGACGCAAGGACGAAAAAACGTCTTGAAGCAAGACGCCAGGACGAAAAACGTCTTGAAGCAAGCGCCAGGACGAAAATCGTCATGAGACAGGATGCCAGGACACCAGGCATCAAGGTACTGGACGACAAGACTCCAGGCATCAAGAAACTGGACAGCAGGATGCACAAACGCAACATGACATCGCTACATCAGTTGTGTCTCAATCAGAAGAAAGGAATGAAGACATCCCCCATTCTCCTTTTGATCAGATGCAAGTCGTTTCCGAGAAGAATATCAAACAGATCTACAACCTTCAGCAGATCTTAAAAGGCTTATGAAAGTTTTTGCGGAACTTTTTCCAGAAAGTTTTTGTGCCAGCTGCCCCTCGTTCTCCACCTTCAGAGTTCACTTTAGGGAAGGCTTCTAAAGAATCCGACTTTACGAAGATGGTATTATCGCGCTCTTCGAAAAGAGCCTTGAAATTAATGAAGGAATGGATGGACTCTAAGAAAGACCAGGGAAAAACAGCTTTCTCATTTCCTCCGGCCAGATTAGCTTCCAGATCCAGCATCTGGTACGACACTGGAGAAGTCCTAGGTTTGGGAGTTCCAGCTTCTTCCCATGGGGACTTCTCTAGTCTTGTGGACTCTTCTCGTCGGACGGCCATGGGGAAGACGAAAGTGTTTTGGTCTTCCTCTGAAATGGACCACCTCCTCAAAGGGGATTTTTAGAGCCTTCGAAGTCTTTAACTTCCTAGACTGGACTCTGGGTTCGTTGGGAAAGAAAAGGAAAATTGAAAACTTGAAGTCCTACCAAAACGGAAGAAACTCGTTCACCTTATGTCATGCATTGACAAAGCGCTTCGAGACGGGTCGAACGAGCTAGCAGCCCTTTTCTCAGCTGGAATCTGAAGAAAAGGGCCGCCAATTTTGTTCTTTTCTTTCGAGTGGAGTAACGCTCACTAGAGAGCGGAACTGCTTTTCGCTCCCTTTTTCGACTCATCTTTTTCCGCATAGTTTGGTAAAAGAAGTATCCTCAGCTCTGACTGAAAAAGCGACACAAGATCTGATGACTAAAGCAGCAAGGAGAGTTGTTCCGTCAAGTTTTGCAGGACAGAAAACTTAAAGAAACCACTCCTCTACCACGTAGTTCTCGGCCCTTCGAGGTAGATCCCTCAGGAGAGGGAATGCAAGACCTATTACAAAAAACTCCAAGAAAGGAGGCTTCAGAGGAGGAAGTAATAAAGTCTGACAAAGTCTTCTTCATACAGTGGTAGGAGCCAGACTCAAAAATTTCTGGCAAACATGGGAGAAAAAGGGAGCAGATCCTTGGTCTATTCAGCTTCTCAAGAAGGATACAAGATCCCTTTCTGGAAAAAACCCCCCTTAGCAGAAAGACCGATCGATCTGTCAGCCAAGTACAGAGAGGATCCAAGACTCTAGCGATACAACAAGAGGTTTTCTATGCTAATTCAGAAGGAAAGCAATAGAAAGAGTTCAGAACCTGGAGTTCTCCGGGGTTTTTACAATCGATTATTCTGGTCCCCAAGAAACTCGGCAGCCGGATGGAGACCGATTTTGGACGTGAGTTCCCTGAATTTTTTCGTGAAGAAAACAAAATTCACTATGGAGACAACGAAATCAGTTCTTGCTGCAGTCAGACGAGACGACTGGCTGGATGGTTTCGTTGGATCTCCAGGATGCTTATTTTCACGTCCCGATCCACCCAAACTCCAGAAAGTACCTAAGATTTGTTTTACAAGACAGAAACATTTCAATTCCGAGCTCTTTGTTTCGGTCTAAATACCGCACCTCAAATTTTCACAAAACTTATGAGCAACGTAGCAGCAATGCTACACAAGAAACGCATCAGAGCCTCATTGTATCTGGACGATTGGCTCCTCAGAGCCCATTCTACGCCAACTCTGTCTGGAGAATCTTCAGAAAACAATTCGATTATCAGAAGACCTAGGCCTTCTGATAAACCACCAGAAAATCCCAACTGATCCCATCCCAGGAAATCTTGTACTTGGGGATGAGGATTCAGAGTCAGGTTTTTCGGGCTTTTTCCGTCCACATTGAGAACGGAACAAGCTTTAGAGAAAATAAGAAACTTCCTAAAGAAACAGAAGGTGCTCTGCGAGGGAATGGATGAGTCTGCTGGGGACCTTTTCCTCGCTAGAACAGTTTGTCTCCTTGGGAAGACTGAACCTACGCCCCTCTGCAGTTCATCTAAACTCAGCATTCTTGGGACAAGAAGAAGACACTAGAGTCAATGTGATTCTGTTTCGAACGACATGAAACACTATCTACAGTGGTGGAACGATCCCGTCAAGCTCCAGGAAGGCCTCTCCCTAGAGCAGAGGAACCCAGACCTAGTGTTTGTTTTCCGACGCCTCGGACTCGGGCTGGGGAGCAAACACTGGGGAAGTTAGAAGTCTCGGGCTTCTGGAACAAGGAGCAAGTAAAGTTCCACATCAATCTGAAAAGAATTGACTGCAGTTTTCCTAGCTTCTCAAGGAATTAGAGAGCGTAGTCCGGAACAAATGGTACAGGGTCAACTCCGACAACACAACGGCGTTGCCTACATCATCAAACAAGGCGGGACTCACTCAGTCTCTCTATACGGAGCAGCAAGAGAAATGCTCCTCTGGTAGCAAAAGGAAAAACGTGATTCTGGTAACACGCTTCATTCAGGGAGAAAAGAATGTGAGAGCAGACATCCTGAGCAGAAAACATAAAGTTGTGACAACAGAATGGACTCTCCATCAGGAAGTTTGCAAGAGTCTATGGCGAATCTGGGGGCGCCCTTGCATAGATCTCTTTGCAACAGCGCAGACAAGACGGATGGAGACTTACTGTTCTCCAGTCCCAGACCCCGAAGCAATCCCACATAGATGCGTTCCTTCTGAATTGGACACATCTAGACGTGTACGCCTTTCCCCCATTCAAAGTGGTACACAGAGTGTTACAAAAGTTTTTGTGGCTCACGAAGGAACCAGGATGACTCTAGTGGCACCCTTCTGGCCGACAAGATAATGGTTCACGAGGTACTGGAAATGGATGGTGGACACCCCAAGAAGCCTTCCGTTAAGAGTTGATCTACTCAAACAGCCCCACTTGGAAAGGTATCACCAAAACCTCCAAGCTCTTCAGCTAACTGCCTTCAGACTATCGAAAACTCACAAGAGCTAGAGGATTTTCGAGGGAGGCAGCGAGTGCAATTGCAAGAGCAAGGAGGTCTTCAACCATTAAGGTATACCAATCGAAGTGGAGACTTTTAGAGGATGGTGCAGGAACAACTCTATTTCCTCTTCCAGTACCTCTGTGACTCAGATAGCAGATTTTCTGCTATACCTCAAGAAGAGACGTAACTTTTCTGCTTCTAACTATCAAGGGGTTATAGGAGCATGCTAGCAGCTGTCTTCAGGCATAGAAACCTTAATCTATCTGATAATAAGGATCTACAAGATCTTCTTAGATCCTTCGAGACAACTAAGGAAAGAATACAATCCTCAACATCTTGGAATTTGGATGTAGTCCTCAAGTTTCTCATGAGTGACAGGTTCGAACCCTTACAGGAAACATCCCTTAAGGACCTCACCATGAAAACTCTCTTCCTGATTAGCCTAGCAACAGCAAAGAGGGTCAGCGAATCCATGCCTTCAGCAAAACTGTAGGTTTCAGACAGGGCAAAGCCATCTGCTCGCTACAGTTGGGATTCCTAGCCAAAAACGAACGCCCCTCTCAACCCTGGCCCAAGTCATTCGAAATTCCGAACCTCTCGGATCTCACGGGTGAGAGGAAGTAGAGAGAGTTCTTTGTCCGGGTAAGGTCTCTGAGGCATTTACTTGGAGTAGAACGAGACAAATACGTGGCACTTCAGAATGGGCTTTGGTGTTCGGTCAAGAAACCCTCTCTGCAAATGTCGAAGAATGCGCTATCCTTTTTTATAAGGCAATTAATTAGGGAAGCGCATTCAGCATGTACTGAAGCAGATATGAAGCTACATTAAAGTTAAGACTCACGAGGTTTAGAGCTGTAGCAACCTCGGTAGCATTTAAACAAAATAGATCTCTTCAGAATATCCTGGAACGCAACATTCTGGTGGAGGAGCAAGTCAGTTTTTTGCGTCGCACTATCTTACGCAAGTGCAAACTTTGTATGAAGACTGCTACCACACTGGGTCCGTTTGTAGCAGCTCTTCAGTAGTGGGAAAAGGAAAAGGGTCTACCCTAAAACCCATAATCCAATACTCTTTTTCTTCTCTTGGAACTATTGAAAAGTTATGGTGTTTGTGGAGACTGGATGCAGTCTTCCACAATCATTGATCTTTAGTCAGGTGATCAACTTGTTCTTAGTAGTGCCGGAAACAAGAGTATTGTAGGGAGTCTGTCCACATAGAGGTTTGACCGGTTGACAGTCTCCAAGAGGTCTTCAGCCCCCTGGGTGGTGGATCGCTGGACCTCATAAGGAAAGCAGACACAATGAGACAGGTTATCATTAAAGTCAGCTTCCTTAACAGGTACGAACCCGTAAGTTTGTTTTTATTAACACTTATGTCAATTCCAACGATGATAGCTGTTTCTGACCCTCCACCAAAGTGTTAATCAGCTATATATATAACTAACCAGGTGAGTTAGATGTTTGAAAATGTTATTTTCATGATAAAATAAATTTTGTGAACATACTCACCTGGTAGTTATATATAATTAAATTCCCCACTCCTCCCCTCTAGAAACTATGGGCATGGAAGATCTGAGGAATAGTTGGTATGGTGCTACGTACCTGGTAGAGGCGCACAGGTGGTGCACCCCTGACTACCCAATCGGCGGAGTTGCCGCGAGTTTTGAAATTCTGCCGTGACGTCAGGGACGTAAGCTATATATATAACTACCAGGTGAGTATGTTCAAAAATTTATTTTATCATGAAAATAACATTTTCGGAGGGTGGCTTGCATTGATGGTAGGTGGCCTGCTTGGCCTGCTGTGATGTTCTACCCTACATACGCTAACATTGTTCAAATGAGTGCTGGGAAGGCTGGGGAAAGATGGTGGCCGTCACTGATGAGAACCGTCCATGCAAAACGTAGCCGCCATATTGGATTTCAAAACTGCCCTTGAAAACTATTTTTACGAAGAGCTCACATGCTTTTATTTAATTCGTATGGGCTTTCATATATACAATATGTTGACGAAACTTCAGTCTTTTAAATGGTATGCTTAGAGTTTGCAATTGTATTCATGTTTCACCAATTAAATATCGAGTGAATAAGACCCGTCCACCGTGATGAGGGTTGGCCTGTTGTGATATTCTACCCTACCTCTTGCCAGAACATGTCTCGCCTGCCAAGAATCTTTAAAAATACGGATAAGGCGCGTAGCGCCGTTCCGCCGCGGCCTACTGTAAGCTCTGTGGTTAGCGCGCGCAGCGCAATATTACCTCTTGCCAGAACATGTCTCGCCTGCCAAGAATCTTTAAAAATGCGGATAATATAATGTCGGTTAGTGGTAGATAGCCTAGCCTATGTCAACCTTGAATGCAGAGTAAGGGGTCGGAGCCTATGTCGGTTAGTGGTAGCCTAGTCTAGAAGTTTTACATGTAGGCTAGCCGTTCTAAAGTTTTGCAATGTAGTAAGTGGTCTTAGCCTAGCCTAGCCTACGTCAACCTTGAATGCAGAGTAAGGGGTCAAATTTTTGCATTAAGTGTCACAGTTCTGGGCCTCATAACCGGGAATTGAGAGTTAGGGTAGATCATCACAGCAAGCCACGCAGGCCAGCTACCATCAGTGCAAGCCACCCTCCGAAAAAGTACATTATAACGCGTCCTGACACCCGAGATGGGCATCAGTCGCGACTTGTTGTTGTGAGAAACGGAGCTAAAGACCTCTACTCTCCTTTCGAAGTAAGTATTTTCCCCAAAGTTAGAAATTAAGGCCAAATTTTAAGATGTTTAACAGATTTAAACACAGAGGGTACTGAAAACGGTCTCAAACGTAGTGCAAATCTCACCAAAACGCGTTCAACATTTTTACTTACAACTCGAGGTATTTAGAAGATTGACGCCATCTCGATGTTTACGGAGTAGCTTGTGTCAATAAACTAACCATTTCCTGTGATAAATCTGCACACCACTTGTACCCACAGACGCTGGAGCACTTTTATCACAACCAATCGAAACACGATTTCTCATCAACAACAAGCCAGGCGTAAACAGCTGGTTGGGGTAGTGAAATGAAACGAGAAAGCGTGGCTCCTTGGCTAATTTTTAAATAAGTAGTAAAACATCAATGTTTTTACTATTTATGATGATTAATTTGAAAAATATTCGTTATTGAAAAAGTAACTCGACTCTGACTCAAATTTAAGTAATTATTTTTCTGAATTAGAGAACGTTCTTTCAAGTTCTGTATTATGACGTCACACATCTTGACTTTCGTACCTATTGTAAATAATTGCTATACTCAACTGTCATTGCAGAACAGTTTATCCAGTTTTATTCGTTCAAGATTGTTATCAGCTATACATGTAATTGTTATAATCGTAATGCGCATATCTTTATTATTTACTTTTTGGATATATGAAGATGTTTTACTGCTGGATTATCGCCGTAGTGTGACGCAATCGTTTTCGGTCCATGGGCCTCTGTCTGTTTTCGCACCATAAGAAATTATGGGGCCGAATTTGCAATGACCAGAAAGTCGTTAAAAGAGGAAAGTTAGCATTGAGGGGCATATGTTTTGACTGAGAAAAATACAAATTTATTCAATAGCTAGCTTGTAAAAAAACAAAAATACTTGGTTATAAACTTGATTTGACACTAAGCAGCATGTCTACTATGGGTTTCAGAGACAGTGCAAGCACGCTTTTTGGGCAATACCTATTTCTGTAACGAACACTCGTAACAGAGCGAGATTTTTCTTTAGTGCATTACCCCCAGTTGCCGTAATTTATAAGGGTATCGTGAATCACTAATCGTAAAGAATAACTACACTTGTCCTTGTACTAATAGACCAAAACTCCATTATCCAGAAATGGTAGGACACCAGTAAACAGCTCCACCAACCCTCTCCCCCACCTCCACCGCCACCCCTGTCCTTCTTCCTTCCTTCACCTTCCCTTCTCTCTCTGAAAGTTGTTGCAGTTTAAACTTATTTTCTATGATTTTTCCATCTATCTATCTAATAATAGTAGTTTACATTGGTTGGATATATCTAACGATTCACTCGGTTGTTACCTGCCCATTGACGATATATTTATACGATCCTCTCTCTCTCTCTCTCTCTCTCTCTCTCTCTCTCTCTCTCTCTCTCTCTCTCTCTCTCTGTGTTTCTTTTATCGTAATTCGAAAAATGAACAAGAAATATATTTCATACTTGTATAGCATTAATTAAATACTTTCAAGTTTTTAATTCTAGTCGTAATGATGATGTAGGTGCATCTACTAGTGCTCGCAAAAATAGTTAAGCAGGACATAGGTATGTAAAATTTAAAAAAATGAGAGAGAGAGAGAGAGAGAGAGAGAGAGAGAGAGGACGGAATAGGAAGGGACATTCACTGTGGCCAATCGGTATGTGCTTACCCTCCACTGGGTATAAGACTATAAACAAAACGTTGAAATTGGTGAAATTAGCCTATGTATTGGAAGTATATATACATAAATATTAAAGCAATTTTATCATTATTGCATTACTATGACAACTAGAATTCATGGAAACAGTATTATAATAATGGAACGGCGTATGTGTGAAGCCTCCACTAATGTGGCAACGATGATTTTGCCATTCTTAGCATGCAAACATTAAAGCATGCAAACATTAAAGGTTACATTTATTTCTGGCATACGATTATTTAAGAAATTCAAAATACTAATAAAGACTGAAATCAATGAAAAGTGCTAGCAAAAACAAAAAAGCAAAAAAAAAAAAAACGTAGTCTTTCCTCTATGCACTTTTCCGTATTCGTTCCTCTATGGTTTTCGGCAGCCAGATGTACGAAAACGTTAGAAACATTTGATTTTATCTACGTTAGAAATATCTGTAATTTTTCGGGGTAATTTGGTTGCAAAAAAGGGATAATATACATGAATTAAATCAAAATTTTTAAATAACAATGTAAATTTAAACTAAATAACGAGTAAAGTAAACAGTTTAGGGAATAAAACTTTGCAGTTTCGTCGTCTGTCGTCGTCTGCTGTTTGTAATTGTGTTTATGGCGCGCGCTTAGAAACCAGGAACAGCAACGGGTTTAAAGTGCAATGTGGAGTGAACTGAGACCAAAATGTGTATAATAACAATCAAATAAGCACTGTGGAGTTTCAGTTGTGATGGCAGTAAGGATAAAAACCGCCGATTACAAGGTAAGAATGAATTCAGTTCCAACCATAACCCGGGAATACAAGTTTCATACTTTCACTAATATAGGCAACAGAATGTTGTTTTATTGTGCTGATTACAACTGCAATCTTGAGTAAGATCAATAAACGTTACATACATACGCTAACATTGTTCAAATGAGTGCTGGGAAGGCTGGGGAAAGATGGTGTCCGTCACTGATGAGAACCGTCCATGAAAAACGTAGCCGCCATATTGGATTTCAAAACTGCCTTGAAAACATATTTTACGAAGAGCTCACATGCTTATTTTTAGTTCGTATGGGGCTTTCATATATCACAATATGTTGAGAAAACTTCAGTCTTTTAAATGGTATGCTTAGAGTTGCAATTGTATTCATGTTTCACCAATTAAATATCGAGTGAATAAGACCCGTCTACCGTGATGAGGGTTGGCCTGTACTGATGTTTCCCCCTACGTTCGCCGTGAAAGTCGTTCGCCGCTTCCCCCACCCAAAAACCCCGGTTTCCCAATGGGTCCCCCCATTACCGTTTGATGTTTTTTAGGCTATTTTACTGGGGCAATTACAAAAATGGGGCAATAAACGTTATTCTCAGATATTTTTCCCGCGAAAATCGCTCGTCCCCGGATCTGTAGTGGCTCCAAATACTCTATCCCTCCCCGCAAAATCGAGCCAGCCTAGAATGTTAACAATCGTATTGGAAGGACCTTACCATTTGGTGGTGTGGAGGAGACCCCGGTGATAGCATTGCTCCCGCGCCTGGATCAGGTCCCTCTTGACCTCCTGCAGGAAGGATATATCCCGCTGGACTGACGAAAGAACGCCACCTTCCCTGACTTCGCCAAATCTGCCAGAAGACTTGTCAACAAGTCCATCATATCCCGCCATCGTTTGTTTACATTTGATTTGAACGAATGGATTCCACGCCCCACGACCAGTTGTCTTCTGCCACGGTTCCGGGAAGAATCAAAGACGGTGGCGTTTTGAATTACATTTTCTGGGGAAATACAATAACACGGCGCTGTTTCAGTAAAAAAAGAAGTAAATAAAATGAAAGGGTGAGGGTTAAAAGTAAGTCCGATATCTATCGGCAATATTTGGTGAAAATTAGGTTAGAAACATCTCTAACTTTTTGGGGGCTCTTGTTACAGAAAAGGGTAACGGTCAAGAATTAAAATAAACAGTGACAGTCTGATGTACTATTAAATAAAGTAAAGCTACAAACGTTTCAGATTGTCAATAACAAGGAAATTCAGTGTCAGTTTAAATGATGTATGAACAGCATGAAAGAGAAAAACCGTGAATTAAAACGTACAGCTGTGTACGTAACGGGAAAGTATACTGTGCGCGCAACTGTGCTCGTGTAGTCTTATAGGCTTTGGTTATTTGCGCTTGATGTTGTATTTTTCTTTATCGGCCATGTACTTGCAAGAACAGAAGAGGTTACTGTCCACTTTACATATTTTGTATTATGTATCTTTGTGGACAAATTTGTAGGTACTAATTGTATATTTTTCGTCGATAAAATAACTAACTAACTAGTAGGCGCTTGGGAAACAGAACCACTGTAAAACTACGATGAGTAGCTATATATCACTTTTCGGGGTATGTAGAAACGTAAATGATTGTGACAGAACATGATAAAAGGTACAACATTCAAGCGTATTCTCGCGAAGCATTCAGTGTTTATTGCAGAAAAGGGCCATGTTCAAGGAATTAAAACTAAGACTCAAAATCGTGAAGTCCTAAAGAAAATACTTCAGCAGAAAACGTTTAAGTAATAGCAAAAAGAGATACGGTAAATAGCAAAGGAAATTAGCATCATTTTGAAAAAGTTATTAAAAATACGAAAGAGAAAAGCTATAAAATAAAATTTTTAAAGTTACATAGCTCTGCACCTGACGAGAACAGACTTGTGTGCACGCAACTGTGTTTTTGGAATAATTCCTTAAGAACCAGTAACCTAACCTACCCTTAAAAAAATATATCTATAGTTCCAGACATGACTACCAAAGAAAGAGAAAAAGATAGGCTACTAAGATTTGAATTAAAGAAAAAGCAGGATAACAAAGAGGAAGGATCGATGGTTCATAAGTAAGAGAGAGCTGAAGAGAAGGGAAAACTTTCAGACGACTAGAATGCTCTAAAAAGGAAGTCCAAGGCAATATAGATAGAAACAATAGAACTGTTAGAAGTGTAAATGAGTTAGAGATAGGAAAATATAAAATAGATAGAATTGTAAATTTAGAGATAGGGAGTAATAATATTTTTAGGAGTGTCAATAATTTATAATTAGGAGAAAATAGAATATCAAGTAGTAATGTTAAGAGCTCTGAGGAAGGAAGTAGAAGAAGGGAAATTAGTTTAGAGCAGGTAGGTGAAGGAAGTAACTTTAGTAACAATCTTAGACTATTAGACCTCGAAGAAAAAAGTTGTTCGCAAAAGATAGATAAATGGTTAGATGGTAGAAGCAATTTTGTAAATAGAGAAAGTGATAAGATAGTGAGCAAGACAGAAGATACATCAAGAAATCTTGAAATAAGGCTTATAAACAGCCAAGGACTGACAAAAGCAAAAATAATCGAGCTTGTGGAGATAGCAAAAGAAAACACAATTATGGGCATCACAGAAACACACTTTAAACAGCAAAAATTACTATTCCCAACAACAACAAGCATCAGAGTGGTAGACTCAATGAGAGATGAAGACGACACCAAAGGAGGAGGTTTACTAATAATGTATAGAACCAAAGGAGAGATCCAAATGGAAAAAGAAAAGTCGGAACACAAAGACATTCTAATTGTAAAGGTTAATTATAGAACAGCAATATTTAACATAATTCTAGTCTACATGCCAACTAGTGATAAAGAAAGAAATAAACGAATAATAAGCGCCTCTCATGTAGCAATAAAGAAAGCCACAGACCTGCCTGTGATTGTCCTTGGGGATTTCAATGGGCATTTAGGTTTCATAGGGACACAAGAACTTGACCAAAATGGAAAATATGTTATGGACCTAACGGAAAAATATGACCTAACGCTATTAAATGGAGATCCCAGCTGCAAAGGAGAGATAACCTGGAGTAGAGGAGATCAGAACAGTGCTATAGACTTTGCCCCAGTCAACCAAAATATGTATAGAAACTGAATGTATGGAGATAGATGAGGGAAAATATGAATTTGACCCATCAGACCATCACCTCATAAAGGTCCAATTCAGAATGAACACTAAAGTATGGAAAACATTCAAAAATGAAACAAAAGAAATAAAATATTTGAAAGTTACAGAAGAGTCTACCAGGAAATACCTTGAATATATAGAGTATAAAGTAAGCCAACAAGACAGAAAAGGAGATCTAACCCAGTTGGAAGAAACAATGAGTGAAGCAAAAACTAATAACCTAGAGAAGATAATCAAAAGAAGGTTAAAGACAGGAAAGCAAGAAGAAATAGAACCAGTTTGGGTCACCAAAGAAATAAAGAAAGAAATAAGCCAAAGAAGGATATATAACAAATTAAAAAGGAAAGCCACAAGAATAGAAGAAAAGAGATACTATGAAGAAGCATATCTTAAACAAAAACAAAAAGTACAGATAATAATAAAGAAAGCATATGAAGAATATGAAGAAAAGGTTAGAAATGAGATAATGAATGATAAAAACAGACACAGGAAAATCTGGGAATATATAGACACTCAGAGAGGAAAGACCACATCAGAAAAAGAATGGATAAGAATATTCGATGAAAATAAGCAAGAGATGAAGGAGGAAACCCTAGGGAAAGAGCGGGTAAAATTCTGGGAAACAATATACCCAAAAGAAGAAAACAAAATAGGAGAGATATGGAATGAAAGCAACATGACATGGAAGAAATAGTGAAAAGTTTAGGACAGCAGATGAAATGCCATATATCTTTAAGGGAACATGTGCATGGAGTGTATGATCTAACAGAGACAGAGATTAGGCCCATGGAAGAAATCAACATAACAGAAGATGTAAAAAATCAACTTGAGAAAATGAAGGCAAATAAAGCACCAGGGCCAGATGGAATTATGCCAGTTCTGTTCAAACTACTCTTACAAAGTAACAACCTTCAAAAAGAATTGGCAAAATGTTTAAACAGCATACCGAAGGGCAGGAAAACACAGAGAAGTTCATTTACGTTAAAAAACAACACTTACGCCCAAAAAACAAAACCCCACAGTTAAAGATCTAAGGCCAATTGCTCTAACAAAAGCATCATATAAAATTTTCATGGGGATCCTGAAAACCAAAATAGAAAAACATATTAAAAATATAGGAAAAATGAATGAACTGCAATCAGGCTTTACCGCACAAAGGAGAAGAATCGATAATTTATATACCTTACAATACTGCATACAAGAAACGTACAGAAGAAAGGACCCATTATTTGTTGTATCAATAGACTTCCAAAAAGCATTTGACTCAGTTAATAGAAAAAAGCTCATTGAGGTCATGATGAAATATAGGCTGCATGCAGAAGTAATAAGTGCAGTTGCAAAGATATATACAAATGATGTAACAAGCCTATGCCTTAACAATATAGAACAAAAAGAGCTAAATGTAACTGATGGGATAAGACAAGGATGCAATGGCTCAACCATATTCTTTCTACTAATAACGTACCTGATAATAGAAAAATTAGAAAACACACCAGAAGGTTTTAGAAATGAAGTAATAAGGATAGTGGCACTATTATATGCCGACGACGGATTAATACTAGGACACACACTAGAAGAAATAACAAAATCAATAAAAACCTTTATGGAAATCGCAAGTGAATGTGGCCTAAACATAAACAAGGACAAGAGTAATATACTAATATACAACGACTGGTACAGTATCGATGATGTGGAGAATATGGAGCACATAGAATGAATATAAATAGTTAAGAATATTAAATACCTAGGAGTGACAATTAACAACATGAAAGACTGCTTCAGAGAACAGATAAAAAGGGCCCAAATTAAAGCAAAGCAGATGACAAATATGGCTAATGCAGTCATCAATAAAAGCTGTAGCAGAGTAAAAATAAGAAAATTGTACTGGAAAGGACTAGCGATGCCATCATTCATGTATGCCATGGAAGTCATGAAAGTTGACAAGAAAACTATAAATGAATTTCAGAAGATAGACAATCAAGTATATAGAGCAATTTTGAAAGCGCCAAGTTACACAGCAAGTTGTGCGTTAAGATCTGAAATAGGGTCCTCTTCCTACCACTCAAGATATATCAAGAATAAACTATTATACCTGAAACATCCACTGAAGAGTGGTGGAAATAGGCTCCTATATGAGATAACCATGGATCAATAAAAAAAAAAAACGTGGATAATGCAAGTAAAATAGTATATGAAAGAACTAAACATAAACTTAAGTAAAATTGAAGCAGTTAAAGACAAACAGTTAAGAGAAATAATAAACAACTGGGACAGAAAAGCATAGCAGAAAGAAATGAATGGAAAGTCAACGTTAAGAATCTACAGAAAATATAGAGAAAACATAAGAGAAGAAATCTGGTATGAAAACACTAAAAAAACAATGCTGATCAGTAGGGCTAGACTAGGTATACTAGGATTAAATTATAGAAATAGGATAAAAGAAGATACAAAATGTGAGGAACAAAATGAAAATTTAGAACATTTCTTACTTTACTGTCCAGCATACAATGAGATTAGAAATAAATATAGCTTTATGCAGCAACCATTAAGAAATTAAAGAGGAATTAGTGGCAAATATACTCTTATTGGTAGTTCTACTGAGGGAGGAAGTGGAGAATAGGAAAGATTTTATAAAAAGAAATGTGGTATTTCAGAGAGAAGAAACTCAAACAAACACAGACAAAGGAGAGATAAAAGAAGCAAGGGAGCCGTTTCAAAGACATATCCCACCTACTACTACTACTACTACTACTAGACACCCTAAAATCTCCTCAAAGAAAATTGGGAAGCGCTATATGGTTGTTAAAGCTAAAACATAACGCTGTCTCTTTAACAGGAAAACATAAGTGGGGTATAAAGTAAAGTAGAAACCTGTTGCCTCAGTAAAATTGAGAGCCGGGGAAGTCACTTGTTAATCTTCTGCAAGAAATCAAAAGAGTGACATCACAATAACTTTTCAGGGTCAGTTAGAAAAGGAAGTGGTTAGCTAAAATTACGAAACTGAATTGTAAGTTTGCAACGAATTATTTTAAGTATCAACTACAGAGTAATGGTCTTTGCATAAAACAAATACTCAAAATGATAATACACCGAAAGTAAACAAAGCTAGAAAACTGTTTTCATGTTCCCAGAACGTTGTTTTGGAATGCTCGCCGAGGAACCAGAAACCAGCAGGAAATGCAGAAAAGCAATTATGTCTTATTAAAACATAACGGTCTTTTAAGCTTTCCTTGTTATTAAATCATTCAACTGTGTCCTATGGAAGTTGCTTCTCAGTAGTCAGATCAGTCATTTATAAGGGTCATCAACTTACAAATATTGGGCCTTGTTAAAAACATATCTTGATGAGCGTCGTCTTAAAAAGAGAGAAAAAAATTGTTATTAATAATTTAAACTATTTCTACCTTAATCTACCTGAGATACAACTTAGAGAGCTATGAAATACATTAAACAGAGCGGCAAAATTAATGCTATAGGTGGTTGCATTAGATCCATATCAAAACCAGAATAATGTTGAAAATATGTGTAATGACTTATCAGTCTACCAAGACTGAGTGTCCAAAATATTTGAAGGTCTTGCTGCGTATAATACAGCCAACGGATGGAGTCAACACAGGATTGGCTTCTGATGAATGATGATCGAAAGTTATGTTTCTTCTTCTTTTTCTCCAAGATGCAATTCGAGTATTCATTTTAGAGCCTTTAAATTTGCTGCTCCGAGACTATGCAATAAGCTCTCACTTGGTTCCAGGAGGACTGCAAATATCAAGTCTTTCAATTAATATGGGATACGCCACATGGCTTTCTTGAATCTGCACTATCCTGTAAATGATAAATGAATTTGCTGTCCCACAGAATGCCATTAGTGAAACAGGACTTAAAAAAAACAATAAAAAAGAAAAGAAAAATGCACTGTGACCTTTCCCACCGCAACTAAGTACAAAATTTGATCTGCTCGAGCCAAGAAGTCTTTCACTTTTGTTTCATTTTATTTAGAGTCGTATACAATTTAGTTCTTGAAAGCTAATGGTTTAGCTGATCTTAAAAGAAATCCAGTGGATGAAATTAGTAATGTTGCTCTAAAATAACGAAAAACATGAGTTTACCATGTGTTCTTGATCAGATCTAGGTATACACTGTCTTTTTTTAATTGCTCCAAAATTAACTCTTATAAAACAAAAATATAGCGCAAGATATAAGTTTGGCCACTAGAACTTGCAACCATAGAGTTGAATAAATTGGATAAAACTTAGGTACTGTTGAGAAAGTACAGAATTGCAGTCATAGTAACAGGGAAATCATTGGGCTGCCGGAAATGCCTGAATCCTGATGGCGGTTGCACCAACCGAGGGAGGGTGGGGTTGGTGGCTAAAGATGGATCTGCACCTCTTCGCAACCTCACTCAGATTTGTTGCCGAAGTGGCGATGACGGGGCTCTGACAGCTTCAGTGTTTGAGGGTACTTACATCCAGTCATAGGCATTTCCCAGTTTGCCCTTATAGAGGAGCTTCTAATTACAGACAACCACTACAGTTGTGTTCTTGATTTACTAAAATTACCACTGAGAAGGTTTGGACCGCTCTGTTATCATAAGCTAAGTACACGATTACGACTCCTGTAAATGAACTATGTTCTTACTTATATAAGTATCAACATTATCATCTCTCAGTTGAATCTATTTTTCAGTAGTTTTGTGCAGTATATAATGCTGTAAAGCAAATGAATATCATATATCGCAAGCTCGGCTTCAATTTCTCTGTTGCAGTTTCAAGAATAGATAAAATCATTCATTATCTGTAATGCTCGGGAACTTTAGTTAAATTGAATAATATATTCCGTATGGATTTTTTAAAAAGATTCTAATCGTTTGGTGTAAATTCAGTAACATTTTGGTACAAGGTAATTATGTTCAAAGGCAGGTCGATCAGCATGATTATCTTAAAAGTTTTACATAATCTCTTTGTTCGGGACATTTCCAGGCCCGAACATTTCCAGGTCAAGTTGATCGACATTACGTAATGTCTACTACCATTGATAGACAGCCAGAATTTCCAAGTCATATAAAAAGTAACTCATGGTGCTATACTCTGTAACTGAGGACATGCCCTTTTGGCAGAGTGTCTCTCTCCAGGGGGAGGGCATTTGTCAGACCACAGACTGATGGTCCAACACTGAAGGAGAGTCCCTGTGTTCTACGGAACATAAAATCTCCTCTGGCATGTGAACGGCATGGCGAAAATGCTGGCGTGATCTATTGCCGACCGCTCTGATCTGTGGATCAGATAGCTCACTTAGCCCAAGACACCACGCGCCAGCTGGCCTGGAACCACGTCAGTCTGACAGACAGCTCTGCTAGCACAACCAACAGTTTGCTCTAATGATGATACTGGTGTTATACATGGAGATTATGATGCTCCAAGATGAGCGTGGTACTCTCCCAACATTGCAGTTGCAGTTCAGCCTGCTGAGGTTCCGGAGGAGAAATTTGACCATCCAGGCCCATTAGATCCTTAGGAATTCTTCAGAACGTTTCCTCACATTTGAGAGAGGAAAACACCCTTTTGCTCTCTTGCCATCCCCCTGAATGCATGATGCTTGGTTTGTAAGAGCACTGGGGTACTATACACTGCACTTCTTCCTGGAGGACCATCCCTTCAAATGACATTCGAAACCAGGGTCGGCCATTGCATATATCCCTTTCTTTACTCGGTAGCAGATGAGAGAGTATAGAGGTAATAAGGGAATGGGCAAGTGCAATAATGCCCTATTACCCTCTGTAAGTTGATCCTTGAGAGAGAAGACGACGGAAAATAATAATTTCAAGGTGTGTTGAAGTATAGATTTTAAGCCAAGTGCTGGGGTCTATGAAGTCATTCAGTGCTGAAAACGAGATTGAGAGCAGTTAGGTTTGAAAGGTGTAACAGAAGGAAACCTCATTGCGGATGCATCATGAAACATTGCTAGGAGAGGATGGATAGCAAGATGGAAGAGAGAATATGAATGGAAGTACAGTAAAAGGGATGAAAGGGGTTGCAGCTAAGGACCGAAGGGGCGCTGCAAAGAACATTTAGGAATTCCTACAGTGCACCCCGTGAAGTGCACTGATGACTCTAACCCCTTACGGTGTTGGTATACATAGATCGTTAGAATATTCAAATTTTCTGACTGCAGGAAGCCTACACATTTGTGCTCTTAGATTCACTTTTATCCTAATCATTCAGACAAAAAAAAAAAATGCTGTATTTTTCTTTAAGGGTATGAGTGTCAGTAGCCTAGAGTACTTAGATGAAGAGCTTCAAGAGACGTGTGAAACTGCAGGCACTTTGAGGAAGTATATCCAGACAGTTCTATTCGAAAACACCTTTAACAACAACCGAGTCAGTCCTGTGGACTGATGAAAACGACAAGATTTTGAAAACAAAAACCTTCTGGTGCTTCCCTTTTTTACGTGTTTTGATAATATTCCGAGGCAGGTCAATAAGTCACTGGGGATTAATATTTTGTAAAACGCTAAAGGGACTACTTGGAACGAGTTCATTGGATATTTGCCAATGATTGCTTTATTTGTACACATGAATATTTCAACCATAGTATAGACTGGAAAAATGCATCTGAGGTAATATTTTGTAACGATATTGTAAAAAGAAACATAATTGAATCAGCCTTTATTAAGCATTTTAATGATCAATTTATGAATCTGAGTTCAGGTCTTTTTAAATTAGAGTTACCTTGTTTATAAAATTGTAGGGAAATACAATGTCACCTTTTACCAACACCCTGTTATACTAACTGCAGTTTCAGTTCTTAAGCACTTTTAAAGTATTCTTACTTGTTTGGGAGTGACAATTCATAATGATGATTTGCTTGTTAATGGCTTTGAGCTTTGTTCTGTTAAATTTTCTTGTTTATGTTTCTATTTATTTATTTAACTTTGTACCCCCGACGAAGTGTACGCAATACACGAAAGCGCTTGGTATTTAATTTTTCAACTTTCATGTGGCTATTTACGTACATATTTGTCATGTGCTGTTTGGCGATTTATTGATGATTATATATATATATATAATATATATATATATAATATCTATATATATATATATATATATATATATATATACGGGTATATATATATATATATATATTAGGGCTGTTGCCTTTGTATAATAAGGCGCCCTGTGAGGTTATGTTAGACTTGCGATAATTTTACGCTAAGTCTGTTGATTATGACTTCCATACTCATTGGAGTGTCTGGGGTTTTGATGATAACTTACGAAGTCAATATCTTCTTTGGTTATGACGACGGAGATGTGTTCAAACTCATGATGATAATTTCTGCTAATGATGATGGCTTGATCACCTCTGCTCAACAATCTGGTTTACAATCATAAAGGAAGCAGACAGTAGCTCGAACATACGAACATACACACAGATGACATAGATTAAAAGTCACGTAGGCCGCTTGAGCTATAGGTCACGGTGTTTGTCTCGAGCAGGAAGCTTGGACTAAAGTTTACAAAACAAATGAATAACCACAGGTGACGGCAACTAGACACTGACTGATTACAACACGTCGTTTTAGCCTACTTTATCGTATCTGGTCTGATCACATTCCTGCAAGCAAACTGGTTGACCTCTTGGGTCACTGGTTTTAATTAATCATATCTTTTAGTTTTTTATATATGGAATAACATTCCATATATTCTGCTTATGTAACACTTACATATATATATATATATATATATATATATATATATATATATATATATATTATATATATATATATATATATATATATATATATATATATATATATATATATATATGTGTGTGTGTGTGTGTGTGTGTGTGTGTGTTTCCTTGTAAGGAATGTAATAAACCATAAGGGGGACAATGAGAATAGAATATAATGTAGCCCAAAGGACAAGCGCTGGAATCGATGAGATCATTCAGCGCTGAGACGGAAATTGACAGTAAAAAGGTTTGAAAGGTGTAACAGGAGGAAAGCGTCTATAGTTTCATGTAAATCAATTATTAGGAGAGGGTGGAAAGTAAGATGGAAGAAAGTGCATATAGACGAAGGCACAGTAAAAAGAACATAAGGGGTTGCAGTTATTTGTTTTATAGGAGCCGAAGGGACTCGACAAAAAGACTTAAATGATACCTACGGTACTACAACTGGCGCTCGACTGAAGCATCATAGATATAGTGAGAGAACGAGAAAATCTTCAAATGCATCATTTGGACGTAAGAATAACAGTAATCCCGGCATTAATTGGACGAAACCTAAGGAAATTGTTTTGTAAAGATCTGGTGGAACTATTAGATTCTTGTGATGCCAAAAAGACTGACAATTTATTAAAACTGTCAGCGTAAGCTTACATAACACGAAATATTGTAACTTTTTATTTCCTTGGCATTCTACTTACATTAACTGTTTGAATCTGTGCTGGGAGGAATTAATTATTACTTGAAAATAAAAATGCCATGCTTGCAGTTCGTTTACTACTAATTTTTCGTAAACAATGTAGCTACTACGAAGATGCATTATTTTGATTGTACTGGACAATCTTATTCTTTATATAAAATCATTTGGTAATACATGAAAATTTCATATTGGAAAAGACTCATCTGTTGCCGATCGTTATTGGTCACTGATGCCATTTCCTTTTATTTTAAAGAGAAAGAATAAACAAGGTTTTAAATATGGCGCCGATGAAACGAGATAAGCGACGGAAGACAACAACAAACGTTATCATTTCCATATCTCTATGCAGCTTGTGTTGACAGTAAGACAGTTGACAGATGTGACCAGCTGACGTTTTCAGTAACTTCATCTTCTCTAAGGATAACATTTAAGACCCTCTTTTATCAAAAATGGTAAGTTATCGCGGATCATGTTTCATGAAGAATCCAGTTTTCCAGTGAATCAGAAAGTGTGGAGTGAGATGCAGGGTTGGGCGAGTTCTCGGGAAACACGTGACGCACGTAGGTCTACCTACTAGGTATAAAAACTGTTTTTTTTTCATCTGTCCATCCGCCTGTGGTGTTTTTGTATGGTAACACTGCGTCCCGGGCTTTAGATAGTTACATTCAACGATTATAATAATATCCCATTTCGAATATTAACGGTGTAATTCGCATACAGTAAATTATTAAAACACTTTTCAGTTAAAAATGTACACCCAGATATCCTTTTATTTACCTAAAACTTACACAGAGCGTAACTATCTAAAGCCCGGGACGCAGTGTTACCATACAAAACACCACAGGCGGGTGGACAGATGGAAAAAAACAGAGTATAGGCTAGGTAGGCTAGTAGGCTAAATGGTATGGTAGTTTAGTAGGTAGCCGGTGCGGATGTAGATAGCTACCTAGGCTATACTCTGTTTTTTTTTTCATCTGTCCATCTGCCTGTGGTGTTTTTCTATGGTAACACTGCGTCCCGGGCTTTAGATAGTTACGCTATTTGTAAGTTTTAGGTAAATAAAAGGATGTCTGGGTGTACATTTGCAACTGAAAAGTGTTTTAATAATTTACTATATGCGAATTACACCGTTAATATTCGAAATAGTACATTATTACTATAATCGTTGAATGTAAGCTGAATGTAACTATCTAAAGCCCGGGCCGCAGTGTTACCATACAAAAACACCACAGGCGGATGGACAGATGAAAAAAAACAGAGTAGCTATAGGCTAGGTAGTTAGTGTCCGTGGTTCCAAGATCATTTAAAGTAGTCTACTATTTAAAATGTTGCTCTTAAGGTTTAGCGCCTACTTTTATCTTGGAAATTGGTTTTCCTTACAGTTTTAGTGTTTTTCATGAAGCATTACCTAGTACCTAGGGTAGAATATCACAGCAGGCCAAGCAGGCCACCTACAATCAACACCTAGCCACCCTCCGAAAAAGTACATTATAACGCGTCCTGACACCTGAGATGGGCATCAGTCGCGACTTCTTGTTGGTGAAAAACGGAGCTAAAGACCTCTACTCTCCTTTCGAAGTAAGTATTTTCTCCAAAGTTAGAAATTAAGGCCAAATTTAAAGCATCAAACAGAGGGTAGTGAAAAGGGTGTCCAACGCAGTGCAAATCTCGCCAAAACGCTTTCGGAATTTTTACTTAGGCTTGAATATTTTAGAAGATTGACGCCATCTCGATGTTTGCGGAGTCGCTTGTGTCAATAAACTTCCCATTTCCTGTGATAAATCCGCTCACCACTTGTACCCACAGATGCTGGGGAACTTTCATCACAACAATCGGAAAACTATTTCTCATCGGGTTGTTTGTTAAACAACTGTTTTGGTAGAAGAAGATGAAAGAGTGCACTTCGATAATTTTTTAAATAAATAGTGAAACATCAATATTTTACATATTTATGATGATTAATTTGAAAATATTCGTTATTGAAAAAGTAACTCGATTCTGACTCAAATTTAAGTAATTATTTTTTGGAATTAGAACGTTCGTTTAACTCCTGTATTATGACGTCACGACATCTTGACTTTCGTACCTATTGTAAACAATTGCTTTACTCAACTTTCTTGCAGAACAGGTTACCAGTTATTCATGCAGATTATCAGCTCTTCATGTAATTGGTATAATCGTAATGCTCATATATATCTTTATTATTTACTTTTTGGATATATGAAGATGTTAACTGCTTGATTATCGCCGTAGTGTGACGCAATCGTTTTCGGTCCCTGGGTCTCTGTTTTTGCACCATAAGAGATCATGGGGCCGAATTTGCAATGACCAGAAAGTCGTTAAAAGAGGAAAGTTAGCATCGAGGGGCATATGGTTTGATTGAGAAAAATATAAATTTATTCAATAGCTAGCTTGTAAAAAATACTTGATTACAAAAAACTTGATTGACAACTAAGCAGCATACCTACTATGGGTTTTAGAGACAGTGCAAGCATGTTTTTGGCCAATACCTATTTCTGTAACGAACTCTCGTATCAGAACGAGATTTTGCTATAGTGCATTACACCCACTGTCGTAATTTATAAGGGTACCGTGAATCACTAATCGTAAAGAATAACGACACTTGTCCTTGTACCAAGAGACAAAAACTCCATTATGCAGAAATGGATACGAACACGCGTATAAAGCTCCACCTACCCCCCCCCCCCCTCCACCGCCACCCCATTCCTTCTTCGTTCCTTCACCTTCCTTTCTCTCTCTCTCTCTCTCTCTCTCTCTCTCTCTCTCTCTCTCTCTCTCTCCGTTGCCATTTGGTATGTGTTGACCCTCCAAATTGGGTATAAGACTACACACAAAACGTTGAAATTGGTGAAATTAAGCTATGTATTGGAAGTATATATACATAAATATTAAAGCAATTTTATCATTATTGCATTACTATGACGACTAGAATTCATGGAAACAGTTTATAATAATGAATCGGCGTATGTGTGAAGCCTCCACTAATGTGGCAATGATAATTTTGCCATTCTAAGCATGCAAACATTAAAGGTTACATTTATTTCTGGCATACGGTTATTAAAGAAATTCAAAATACTAATATAGACTGAAATCAATGAAAAGTGCTAGCAAAAACAAAAAAGCAAAAAAAAAAAAAAATGTATATAATCCACTTATCCGTAGTCGTTCCTCTATGGTTTTCGGCAGCCAGATGTACAAAAACGTTAGAAACATTTGATTGTATCTACTTTAGAAATATTTGTAATTTTTCGGGGTAATTTGGTTGCAAAAAAGGGATAATATACATGAATTAAATTAAAATTTTTAAATAACAAAGTAAATTTGAACTAAATAACGAGTAAAGTAAACAATTTAGGGAATAAAACTTTGCAGTTTCGTGTCTGCTGTTCATAACTGTGTTTGTGGCGCGCGTGCTTAGGAACCAGGAACAGCAACTTGTTTAAAGTGCAATGTGGAGTGAATTGAGACCAAAATGTGTATAATAACAATCAAATAAGCACTGTGGAGTTTCAGTTGTGATGGCAGTAAGGATAAAAACCACCAATTACAAGGTAAGAATGCATTCAGTTCAAACCATGACCCAGGGAATAAAAAGTTTCATACTTTCAGTAATATAGGCAACAAAATGTTGTTTTATTGTGCTGATTACAACTGCAATCTTGAGTAAGATCAATAAACGATACATACATACGGTAACATTTTTCAAATGATTACTGGGAAAGATGATTGTCGTCACTGATCAGAACCTGTACATCCCACTGTAGCTGCCATATTGGATTTCAAAACTGCCTTGAAAACATATTTTCATACAATCAACTTACCTGTCAGATATATACTTAGCTATTGATTCCGTCGTCCCCGACAGAAATTCAAATTTCGCGCCACTCGCTACAGGTAGGTCAGGTGATCTACCGCCCTGCCCTGGGTGGCAGGACTAGGAACCATTCCCGTTTTCTATCAGATTTTCTCTGTTGCCGGTGGTATCAACATTGTTGTTACTTCCTCCTGACTAGAATTTGTTTTTCAAGGCAATTGATCTTCTTTCGACTGGTATTTTGGTGACGTACCTGGATCGTTGTTTTGGCATTCGCTACCGTGGACTGGATTTGGACTTGCTTTTGATTTTTCTGCAGAATGTCTGATTTGAGTGTTGGTGTGAGAGTATGTGTGAATGTAGGCTGCAAGGTGAGGATACCGAAGGCTTCGGTTGATCTCACACTGTATGCCGGAGGTGTAGAGGGGTTGATTGTTCTTTTGCTAACACCTGTCATGAGTGTGAAAGGTTGAGTGCGGAAGAATGGAAGACTCTAACTTCTTACTTGAAGAAGTTAGAGAAGGCTAGGAGCGTTTTGTCGTCTCCCGGTTCCGACAGAGTTTGTCAAACTCCTTCGAGATATCCCTCTCCTCCGGTTGAAGTAGACGTGGGAGAGGCTTCCAAGAAGATCCTTTTGGCAGTACAAGAGCAGCTAGCGTCCTTGGTTGAAGTTCTTACGAAAGATCCTCCTCGCAGGAAGGATGTCAGACTTCCTGTTAAAAGGTCTAGTCTTCGATCTCCTGCCGGGCGCGTGGCGCCAGCCAAGACTGAGGTTCCGGCCAGGCGCGAGGCGCCAACCGAGCGTGAGACGTCAGTTAGGCGCGAGACGCCAGCCAGGCGTGAGGCGCCAGCCAGGCGCGAGGAGCCAACTTGGCGCGAGGCGTTAGCCAGGCGCGAGACGCCAGCCAGGCGCGAGGAGTCAGCCAGGCGCGAGACGTCAGCCAGGCGCGAGGCACCAGCCAGGCGCAAAACGCCAGCCATGTTCAAGGATCGAACTAGACGTTCTGAGCATACTTTTAGTCCCTCTCCTGTTAGAAGTTTGTCTCCGTCAGAGAGAGACGTTTGGGAAGAACCTTCAGACATCAAGGTTGATTCTCCTTCTGATCCTTTTAAAGAGGAAGGTTCAGAAGACGAGGCTCCCAGTAGAGAAGGACTTTCGAACTATAAAGTCTTGACAGCCCTCCTTTTGCAGGAATATGGAGATTCCTTAACCCCTGCCGCTCCTCCTTCTCTGCGCTCGCTCTTTTCGAGTGCCAAGGCGCCAAAGTCTTCTTCTTTTCTCAAGATGAGACCTACCATCTCTATGAAGAGAGCGCTCCAGTCTCTCAATTCATGGATGAAGACTAAGAAGGAGCTGGTCAGAACTGTCTTCTGTATGCCCCCTACTAGGCTTACAGGCAGAAGGGGAATCTGGTACCAGACAGGAGAGAATATGGGACTCTCTCTTCCTGCTTCAGCAGAAGCGGATTTTTCAAGCCTGGTGGATGCGTCGAGAAGACATGGCCTGAACTCGGCTCGTGCAACTTGGGGCCTTTCAGAGCTTGATCATCTCCTCAAGGGACTCTTCCATGTTTTGGAAGTGTTCAATTTCCTGGATTGGTCCCTTGGGGTGATGGCCAAAAAGGCCCATGACGCGGAGGGCCTCGACCCTGAAGTTCTCCTTTGCATCTTGTCTTGCATTGACAAGGCTGTGCAGGATGGTTCGGGAGAAGTCTCCTCTCTCTTTGGAGCGGGACTCTTAAAGAAGAGGGCTGTATTCAGCGCTTTTCTCACGAAATCCGTGTCTCACTCGCAGAGAGCAGCTTTGATGTTTGCTCCTATTTCAGACTTCTTGTTCCCTTCTCAGTTAGTGAAGGACATTTCACATTCACTAACTGAGAAGGCGACCCAGGACCTTCTCCTTCAGTCTGCCAGGAAGAATAGGCCTGTTGTAGTGGGAGAGAAAAAAGGGACTAGTACATCTCTACAGCCCTTTCGAAGAGGCCCTCCCTCCAGAGCTCCCTCAAAAAGGAAAGTGCCGGAGAAGAGAGGTAGAGCTTCCTTCCGTCCCTTTAAAAAGGGGAAGTGATTTGAGGAGCCTCCAAACACCAGTAGGTGCCAGGCTCCAGGGATTTGCGGAAGCCTGGGCACACATAGAAGCCGACGCCTGGTCGATGTCTGTGATCAAGAAGGGATATTTCATCCCCTTCGAGGACAGTCCTCCCCTGACTTCAACTCCGCGGGAACTGTCCGCCAAATACAAGGACTGTTCTGAGAGATACTCTTCGGCTAATGGTGGATCAGATGTGGGACAAGAGAGCTATAGAGCTAGTGCTGGATCAAAACTCCCTGGGGTTTTACAATCGCCTTTTTCTGGTTGCAAAGGCCTCGGGGGGCTGGAGGCCAGTACTAGACGTAAGCGCTCTGAACAAATTTGTTCAGAAAGAGAAGTTCTCTATGGAGACTTTTGCGTCAGTCCTTGCGGCTCTTCGCCAAGGGGATTGGATGGTATCCCTAGATCTCCAGGATGCATATTTTCACGTCCCGATTCATCCTTCGTCGAAGAAGTACCTCCGTTTCATGATGGAAGGAAGGATCTACCAGTTCAGAGCCTTGTGTTTCGGCCTGTCCACAGCCCCTCAGGTATTCACAAGCCTAATGAGGTATGTGGCGAGATGGCTTCACCTGAAGGGTGTCAATATCTCTCTATACCTGGACGACTGGCTCATCAGAGACAGTGTTTGGAGGACCTTGCTTTGACCCTAAACCTAATAAAGTCTTTGGGATTACTCGTAAACCTCGAGAAGTCGCATCTGATCCCCAGCCAGAACATGGTCTATCTGGGGATTCAGATAGATTCTCGGGGTTTTCGAGTATTTCCTTCTCAAGAGAGACTCGTAAGAGGCTTCGAGAAAGTCTCTCTCTTCTTAGGGAAAGAGCGCAGTTCGGCGAGGGAATGGTTGAGCCTTCTAGGGACCCTTTCCTCGCTCGAACAGTTCTTTCATCTAGGAAGACTTCATCTTCGTCCTCTTCAGTTCTTCCTCAAGAGAACTTGGAACTGGAAGACAGGACTCCTCTCGGACGTTTTTCCCATTCCATTGGAGATGAAACAACACTTGGAATGGTGGTTGCCCCCGTTACAGGAAAACAGAGGAATATCCATGGAGATTCAGAACCCAAGCCTTGTGTTGTTTTCCAACGCATCGGAGACGGGTTGGGGAGCAACCTTGGGGAAGAGAGAGGTGTCAGGAACCTGGAGTGCAGTTCAGGAGTCCTGGCACATCAACTGCAAAGAGCTATTAGCCATTCACCTGGCTCTAAAGAGCTTCGAGCCTTTAGTGACAAACGGTGTAGTCCAAGTAAACTCAGACAACACCACCGCTTTAGCCTATATTCGGAAGCAAGGAGGGACGCACTCATTCCTTTACGAGCTTGCAAGAGACCTGCTAGTTTGGGCTTCCCAAAGGAACATCTCCCTCTTGACAAGATTTGTTCAGGGAGAAAGGAACGTGAGAGCAGACAGGCTGAGCAGGAGGAGCCAGGTCCTTCACACAGAATGGACCCTCCACTCAGAAGTGTGTCAGAGTCTCTGGTCTCTTTGGGGGAAACCTCATGTAGACCTGTTTACCACGTTCCTCTCCAAGAGGCTGGAAGTCTTTTGCTCAGTGGTAGAAGACCCCAGAGCTTTGGTAGTGGACGCCTTCCTTCTAGATTGGTCCAACATAGACGTGTATGCATTTCCCCCATTCAAGATTCTGGGGCAAGTGCTCAAGAAGTTTGTGGCCTCGAAGGGGACGAAAATGACCCTGATAGCCCTTTTTTGGCCAGCACACGATTGGTTCACAGAGGTAGTGGAGTGGACAGTGGACTTCCCCAGATCCCTTCCAAGAAGGATGGATCTGCTCAGACAACCCCACTTCGAGAGGTATCATCAAAACCTCCCCGCTCTCGCTCTGACTGCCTTTCGACTATCGAAAGACTTGTCAGAGCGAGGGGCTTTTCTCGCAAAGCTGCAAGCGCGATCGCTAGAGCCCGCAGATCTTCTACAATGCGAGTCTATCAATCCAAGTGGGAGGTATTTAGAAGATGGTGTAGGTCGAAGAAGCTGTCCTCCTCCAATACCTTTGTGACCGAAATCGCTGATTTCCTGTTGTTCCTTAGAGAGGAATCACACCTTTCTGTATCGACTATAAAGGGATACAGGAGTATGCTTTTGGCCGTATTCAGAAATAGAGGCCTAGATCTTGCAGAAAATAGGGATCTGCACGATCTAATTAGGTCCTTTGAGACTTCAAAGTCTAAGGAACCAGGTCCTCCTAGCTGGAACCTTGATGTAGTCCTTAAGTTTCTGACTTCCAAAAGGTTCGAACCTCCTCATCTTGCCTCTTTTCGAGATGTAACAAGAAAGTGCTTGCTTCTTTTGTCGCTGGCGACAGCCAAAAGAGTTAGTGAGCTGCACGCCCTAGATGCTAGGGTAGGATTCAAAGGAGACTCAGCCATCTGCTCGTTTAAAGCACTGTTTCTGGCAAAGAACGAAAATCCTTCGAAACCCTGGCCCAGAAACTTCGAAGTTAAAGGCTTGTCGAATCTTGTAGGTAGAGAGGCAGAAAGGTCTCTTTGCCCTGTGAGAGCTCTTAAATTCTACCTAGATAAGAAGAAACAGATGGGAGGTTCTAGACAAGGTCTTTGGTGCTCTGTTAAAGATCCAACAAGACTTATGTCTAAGAATGCTTTGGCCTTCTTTGTGAGAAGCGTCATCACAGATGCACACAAGATCTGCCCTGATGACTCTTATAAACTTTTGAGAGTAAGAGCTCATGAGGTTAGAGCAGTAGCGACGTCTCTCTTTTCAAAGGAATATGTCGCTAAAGAATATCTTGGAAGCGACCTATTGGAGGTGCAACTCAGTGTTTGCATCGCGCTATTTAAAAGACGTTCGTGTGACGAGAAATGTTTTTCTCTGGGTCTGTTCGTGTCTGCGGATACGATCCTGGGTATGGGAGCTAGCAATGATCCTTAATTTTCTTGCGTACCTTCTATTAGATGTGTTCTTGACTTTCTGCTGGCAAAAGTGCTAGATGTCGCACAGGCGGCCGTTCACTTTTGTTCAGTAAGGAACTCTTGTATCTTCTTAGAAGAGTATTTAATTTTTTTTTTTTTTGAATTTTATGTATGCGTGTGTACTTTGTTATTCGAGTTCTGGTTGTTTGTGAAGAGTTGGGGGATAACTCTTAACAATCGTTAGTACTAACATGGTGGTTAGGATCAGGTGATCGGGATCGGTTGTGTGCTCCTTCATAAGGTGTGTTGTCATATAAGTGGATCAGCACCCATTGGCAAATACCAATTAGGCTCTGCCGAGTAAGCGGATAAGACCCCATTGGCAGACCCACAAGAACTCTTGGTCATAGATCAAATATCTCGCTAAGGCTCTTGAGGTGATGCAGACTCCTGGGCAGCAGCCATGAAGTCTACCACCTATCAGGTAGGAACCAAGGTCTATTAATACCTACAACATATGTTGTTTACCTGTCTATTTCAGTAGTTAGCTGTCTCTTACCCTCCACCAAAGGGTGCCAATCAGTTAAGTATATATCTGACAGGTAAGTTGATTGTATGAAAATGATATTGTTATGATACAATAAAGTTTCATACATACTTACCCGGCAGATATATACGATTAATGGCCCACCCAGCCTCCCCGCAGGAGACAGGTGGAAGAGAGAAAATCTGATAGAAAACGGGAATGGTTCCTAGTCCTGCCACCCAGGGCAGGGCGGCAGATCACCTGACCTACCTGTAGCGAGTGGCGCGAAATTTGAATTTCTGTCGGGGACGACGAAGTCTATAGCTAAGTATATATCTGCCAGGTAAGTATGTATGAAACTTTATTGTATCATAACAATATCATTTTACGAAGAGCGTCACATGCTTATTTTAGTTCGTATGGGGCTTTCATATATCACATTATGTTGACGAAACTTCAAACTTTTGAATGGTATGCTTGGAGTTGTAATTGTATTCTTGTTTCACCATTTAAATATTGAGTGAATAAGACCTGTCCACCGTGATAAGGGTTGGTAGTCGCTGGTGTTTCCCCCTAGTACCTAGTAGGCCAGTCCCTTACGACACTTCTGATTGGCTGTTGATAAGCCAGTCACAGGGCTGGAAACTCTCAGTCTCTTTCAAGAGTACAGATAGACAAGATGTATGTTCCACCTCTCCTGAGGGATACTTTTGAAAGAAGTATCCCTCAGGAGAGGTGGAACATACACCCTGTGGTTATTCTAAGTTATAGAAACATGGCGGGTATTTAGCGAGAAATTGCCATTTCCTATACCTAGTATTTTGCTTGCTTATTAACAATTTAACCTTAATTTTTGGTGTCAGTTGTAATTAACTTAGAATTTATCTGTGAACTCTATCTTACAGTAAGGGGAACCCGATAGGAATTCAGGGTTTTGGGTCGTGGAGAACAAGCTGAAAAAAAGCGGCCATGTTTGTATTCTGGGAGAGGCTGACGAATACTAGCTATACAAACCCTCAGGGAGCCAGATGTTCCACAGTGGGGAGCAGCTGACTGAGCTGAGGGAAGGAGGGGTACTCGGGGGTGTAGGTGGATGTAGAAGGTACTATTTGATAAACTTGGTTGGGGCATTAGGTAGAGAGTGCTGGGCATGCGTAAATAACAGTTGACAAACAAAAACCACTTGTTCTTCAAAAGCCCAAAAACTGTAGGAAAAATCAGTTTCCAAGGTAACAGTAGTCACAAAGCAATTAGGTACTCAAAAACATCACAATCTCCAGAATAACGTTTGTGCACTGCCTGTAAATCACAAAAGCACTTACCTTAAGCACAACACATATCTGCATTCGTGAGGCAAAAACCTGTTTCTTTTTTTTATTAAAATTCTGCGGTGATGGTATAATGCAATAAGTGTCCTGTAATAACTGCAATAATATAAACTGGAATCATCATATAATTAAAACCCTCCCTGTTATCACAATTAGCAGGGAAAACATAGCTACTTCAAGGATGAAAAGACTGAGATGCTGATAAAATATGCAATTGGCAAAGGGAGATTGGGTGGGTGATCAGGTTTGTGATTGGTTGAAAGAATGGTGGGGGGTTAATGACGTCAATAGGGAATTAGATTTCACACAAATGTGGCAGTCAGACTACGGATCTGGAGAAGCATTACCAAGAAATCATGTTTGTTCCTACACGTTATTCAAACCATCGGTCCTTTACATAAGGAATTACTTTCAGTGCCAGCCGGAACTCGGTCATAAGATTCTATAACAAGGTAGTTAGGCAGTAAGTGCTTGTCTGCTAGCTGGGAGTCCTGCCTGATTGGACTTAAACATTCCACTTTGCTTTCGACCACCGTCAGGTGCAGACGTTCTTATTTACCTCTGCCCGCCTCTTGTGAGATTTTATCTGTGTTTTTTTGCAAACTGCCTTCTTTTGTATATTTGTGGTATATCTGCCTTTATTTGTCATTATTTGTGTGTTTGTTGCATTATAACAATGCAAACCCATGAGTCAGATAAGCCCTTGCGGCCCCCCTCCAACCGGAGAACATGCCCTGGAGTGGGGGGCAGGAAATGTGGAGTGTTTCGCTCCAGTGAGGATGTTGACCCTCATGCCCTCTGCTCAAGATGCCGAGGGCAGGAATGTACTAAGGATCTAACATGTGATACTTGTATTTCCTGGTTGGAGGAGCAGTGAGGAGGAAGAAGCCGCATAAGTCAGCCAAGGCATCGTCGGAAAGCTCTCCCTCGACGCTGTTGGTGACTGACATGTTGTCTTGTTTCCTTCTTCCTTGTAAACTTTCTCATCTTGCTCTCTCTCCTTCGGGGGACATGTCTCTCTCCGCCTCTTCGCTCGATCTGTCGAGTGCAGAGGAAGGAAGGAGACATGCCGACCTGGAGTTGTACTCAGGAACTTATGTCTTCTCGGGGTGGATCCTTCCCCCACTGAGCGAACAGGAACTCCCCCCATTTACCCGACTATGACCTCTTCCTCAAGTTTGTCTGCCTCCGCGGGTGGGGATCTGCAGCAGGTATGGCGATCGCTGAGTCTTCCTGGCACTCCTAGCATCCAAGGACTACTTCAACACCTGGCAGCTGTTTTGATCACGCATGTGGTGGAGTCGAGGACAACCACAACCATATCATCACTGGGGTACACGGCACCACCACACCTGGTTACACCCAGCATGTGACCATGGTAACCCCCACTGCTGCGGTGCAGGCACCAGTGCCACATGTATCCAAGGTTGAGTATTTCCCTACTCCTCCCCCAGGTTATGCTGTCCTTGCTTTTCCACTTGACGTCGAGTGCCCCAAGAGCTCGCCCTTGGATCTCCCTCCTGTTGCTGTCGCCATGCCTGCTGCCCCTGTTCCTGCCCGTGGAAGTGCTGCTGCTCCGTCAGGTCCTCCTTCCCAGGTCGCGTTGGGGCCTGGTGCTTCGGCAGCCGCCCCAGCCCCATCCTGGATGGGAGACCTTTCTGCTGTCCTTAGGAAGTTGGCAAAGAGGAAGTTTAAGAAGAAGAGGAAGGTGTCGTCTTTTTCCTCTTCACCTTCGTCGTCGTCTTCTGCCGCCTCCTCCCCTTCAACTTCCACGGCCCCCAGCTGAGGAAGAAGAAGGTGGTCTTGCCCCCCCCACCCCAAGGGTCTGTCTCATCGTCCCGGTGAGACAGGTGGGCCTTCCGCTAGTCCTCCCATTCATTCAGGAACAGGAACCGTCTCTCCTTCCAGGGAAGAGAAAGGCGGGTACTGTAGAGTTACCAGACACTGTTGGTACCTCTGCTCCTGTCTCTAGAGGAACCGTCTTGGGTGCCCGCCAGCAAGCGTCACCGAGTGTACGGTCACCTGCTGGTGACCATGCAGCCAGGGTCCAGGCTGCTGAGTACACTCACCGCCAGGACCTAGGCATAGGGCGGAAGGATGGTAAGAGTTGCCCAGGTGACTCTTGCCAGACCGGTGATCACTCACGTAGCGATCACCCGGTACCCAGGGTTGACATGACGGTTCCATTGGACCGTGCACGAGGCGAGACCGGGAGGAGGTCCCCCAGATCCCCACCCTCTTAAGTTGAGACTACCTTGACGGAGTTACGCATTTCCAACCCATGCTTGAAACTGCTTAGCGGGCAAGAGGCCTTTTGAACTGGGAGAATTATCTCCTAGTTTGAGTCTAAATGTCTCAATTTTACTCTTACTTGATCATCTTCCAATCTCTTACTTTTTCTCGCTCAATTGCTCCCCCTAGCTGTCCACCTTCTCTTCACTAAAAGCCTCGTGCAGGGTAGGTAGGAGCTTGGTCTCTGAACTTAGGCTTTACCTTGATCCAAATGTCAGGGACTATAGTGGTTTGGTCCACCGCTCGAATATGTTTGGTCCGCTGCTCGAATATGTTTGGACCCTGAGGATATTGATGTGATTCTACATCAATATTTATTGGGGCGGGACTACATGTGGGGACTTGCCTACGGAATCCGGGGAGGTATAGTCTCCACGGTAGGACTCTTGGCAATTTATCCGGATTGCCCTCTAAAATAACATGAGTGGGGATGATTGCATACTAGCTATGCCCTCGGTCCTATCAAGCAGGTTTTGCTTACACTTGAGCGAATCATGTTATGATAAAGCCATCCCTTCGGGGTAGGGTAGGGAGTGGACATATGGGAGTTGGTCTCTGCTATGTCTTTGGTGAGGGGGAAGTCTTTGAGAGGAGACCCAGTTTTTTCCATGACTTGCAGTTGGTTTCTCTGTAATTTAAAAAAAAAGGAAAAATGGAAACTGACTATGGAACTCAGTCCCCCGGAAAATGTGACCCCATGACACTAAATTCCCATTTCACCCTGGAAACGAACAAGGACACCCTTTTGGACACTTCAACCCCAAAATATAGCAACTATGGAGCCTTTTATTAGGCTAAAAAGATTTATCAAAAGAAAATTCCAGCCTAGCCCTTCGCTAGCTTTATTTGAATCACTTTTTGGAAAAGACAGTTGGACAAGATTTTTGACAATAGAAAGTGAAAAGAAAATTTCAAATTTCAAATTAGAAAATTATTTACTGACCAGATACCAAACAGAAAACATGAAATTTCGTCAAACACAAACAAATACATGGATAGTGGAAACCACTACTAAAACCCAATCAGAAAATTACTTACAAATTACGAACATAGATAACACAAAAATAAAAGTCACCAAGCATAATAAACTTAATAGTATTTGTGGTACTATAATCCTGCCAAATAATGACGACGAATTAATAGATAAAAATATGTGATGGACTCGCTTAAGAAAAGATACAAAAACATTGAAGAATGTGACATCTATGATATCCCAAGTAGGAAAAATTCAAAAATAAATATACAAATAGCTAAACTGAAATTTGAAGGAAATGAACTCCCTTTAACAATTAAAGTATTAGGGCAGACAAGAGAGGCAAGACCATATATCCCCAAACCACTACAATGCAAATCATGTAGTAAATATGGCCATTCAAATAAAATTTGTAGAGAAGTTCCAAGATGTGCATGTTGTGGATCATACAACTACTCAACAAAATGGGACTGTGGATCATACAACTACACAACAAAATGGGACTGTGAAAACCCAAATTGCATAAATTGTGGTCAGAATCACCACTCTAGATCAAAGGAATACTCATATTACATATACAACACTGAATTAAAAATCTGACTAGAAAGAAGTGGAATGTCAATAAGAGAAGCTAAGATAGAACTAAAAGTAAGAGGTTTATAAGACCCAGCAAAGAAAAACACATATAAAGAGGTAGTAAATGAAGCACAAAACCAAATTCCTACAAAATTGCACAGTATAAATCAAACAAAGAATACCCATAATATAAAGACCCAACATTCAAGCTCAGAAGCTGCAGAACATTTAAGTAACACAAATTTATATAATATATTCCCAACACCAGAAATGCATGAAGACATGATGAATTTGGAGGACAAGCAAAATACAAGAGCTAAGTCAAAAGACAAAAAGACTACTTGAAACAACCCCACCCAAATTCAAAAAACAAATTATACAATCAGTAAGACCAAAAATCTATATGGAAAAAAATGAATACCGAGAAGACAAAGTCAACGAAAATTGCTTGCAAACAAAAAATGAAAAAAGAGAAACCCAAATAAAAGAGAAAGTTAAAATATCAGATAAAATTGAAGAGAGTATTGAAATAGAACCCAAGATCAAAAGCCATTTTAATGCACTTTTAATAAAAAGAACATCTGAAAATCTTCAGCCAACAAAGAACAACAGTAGAAATACATCACCCACCAAAAGAAGAACAAAGTACAGCAAATTATACAACTTCAATAAAATACAAAGTTCAGGAAAACAAAAGGGATTTTGACGAAGGAAAAATTTATTTCTGGGGGAAGACCTGTGTCGCCCGGTGAAATGTTCCTGTAGCACACATTTCTAGGTATACAGGCGGCCCGCGGTTAACGTCGCAATCGCTCAGCGGCGAATTGGTTTTATGGCGGTCGTCAAAAATATTCATTAAAAAAATAAGGCATTTAATGTATGACACTTACCTGGCAGGTATATATATAGCTATATTCTCTGTTCCACCTGGCAGAAATTTCAAATCTCGCGGCAAACGCTAGTAACCTATTCGTAGTTCAGGATACCACCACCCCGTTACCGTGGCGCTAGCGCCAGGAACCGTTCCCACTTGAACCAGATTTTTTCTGCCAGCCGAACCGGCAACATTGTTGGTGGTTCCCTGCTAGGATTTTCTTCTCGTTGCTGACTTTTCATGGATTTTTTGGTATCGTACTTGGAAACGTTAGCTTGGCATTCGCTTTGGATTGTTCTTGGAAGATGTCTGACACTGGTAGTATGTTTAGAGTTTGTGTGAAAGAGGGGTGTAAGGTAAGGTTACCGAAGGCTTCGGTCGACCCTCATACCATTTGCAAGAAGTGTAGAGAGAATGTGTGTACTTGGGAGAGTAGGTGTGTTGAGTGTGAGAATTTGTCAGAGAAGGAGTGGAAGATATTTATGAAATATGTTGAAAGGCTTGAGAAAGATCGTGTAAGGAGATCTGTTTCTCGTAGTGAGAGGTCGAATACTTCTAGTAAAAGGAGTGAATGTGTTTCCTCTCCAGCTCCTTCTAACGTAGAGTTGGTAGTTCCTTCTCCCCAGGTATCTCCTGCGCCCGTTGCTGTATCGGAGGGCACGAACGATACACAGATTGTAAAGGTTTTCGCTGCCCTTGCGTCCATGGGAGACCAAATACAGCGCCTTACGGATAAAGTGAGTGCTTTTGATGTCAGTGAAAGTGTAGTGGAGGGGGCGTCTGATCGTCTCTCTCGTGCTCCTAGACCTAGACCTCTGTCAAGCTCCCAGACCCAAGGGAGAAGGCATTGTCGACAGTCGAAGGGAGGCGAGAGAGGTTTTACCACGGTCAGGCGTCCCTTCGGACAGTCCTGTTGTAAGATCCCAGGCTGTTGCAGTTCGCCGCAGAAAAGGCGTAACTGGGAAGTGTGCGTCCTCTGATGGTTCGACATCAGAGCGCGAACATCGGTACTCGGTAGTGTCTCGCCCCCTCAAGTGGACGTTAAGGACATCGACTACTCATGATCGACGTGCTCAAGATCGTGAAGCTTGGAGCAGCCCGGAGGTTTTGTCTTCCTCGGACGAGGACGTGGTTCCGACCAAGAGGAAGAAAATTGTGCGATAGAAAGAAGTCACGGTACGGCCCGTACGTTCCTGGATTTCGTCAAGAGACTCCCCCCAGTCCTCTTGCTTTTCCTCTCCTCTTCTCTCTCCTTCGGGTAGAGTCCAAGATCGTTCTCCTTTGCGTCCTAGTCCTTCTCGTCTTCCTCCTCCTCCTACGGCTGTTCGTCAGGAAGATAGTACGAAGGATTTCTAAAGAGAAATGCAGTCGAAGCTTGCAGTTCTCGTCGATTCATGGGACGCTCCTTTGCAAGGACCTGCAAGGCGTAAGGACGATTTCCTTCCCGTTAAGTCTTCCAAGAAGACGGACGACAAGTGTTTGCGTGTCGAGGATTTAGGACGCACGGGCGCTACAAAGAAGACGGGGGTCGATCGCGTAGTGTTCCAGGACGCAGGACGCAGGAAGAAGAAGATTGTTTCGGAAGAAAGAGGACGCAAACGTCAGGACGCGGAACCGCTGGTGGACGCAGGACGCAGGCGGCAGGAAGCAGACGTGTCTACGATGGACGCAGGACGCAAGCGGCAGCACATCGATTCTTCTACGGTTGTAGAACACAGACGGCAGGACGCAGAGACTTCGTTGGTGACAGGACGCAGGCGGCAGGACGTTAATCCATCAGCAAAGCGTCACAATGATAGTGATCTGCAAGACATTTCTTCAGCAGAAGAAGAAGTGGATTTTGTTGAAGAGAAGAATGTCGAACCGTCTTCGGATTTAATAATTCCTTACTTCACGTCTGCTGTCTATTTTCGAAGGGGAATTTCAGCCTACGGCTCCTGTATCTCCCCTGTCTCAGTTTTCTAAGACTAAGACTCCTAAGAAGTCCTCTTTTCTCAAGATGACTCTCGATTTCGGCCAAGAAGGCGTTACAACGAGTGAATAACTGGCTGAAGGACAAGAAAGAAGCGGGGAAATCCTCTTTCGCTCTTCCCCCAGGGGGATTTCTCCAGTATAGTGGACAGTTCGCGCAGACAGGCGTTGCATTCTGCCAAGGTCTGGTGGACTTCGTTCGAGTTTGAACATCTTTTTAAGGGAATTTTTAGGACTTTCGAAGTCTTCAATTTTCTAGATTGCTCATTGGGAGCGTTGGCGAATTCCTTAGAAGATGAAAAGGAACAGGATATGGAAGTGGCTAAGAGCATTATGTCCTGCATGGACAAGGCTCTCAGAGATGGAGCAAATGAGCTGGCTTCATTGGTTCGCTAAAGGCAGGAGTTTTGAAAAAGAGGTCGCTTTTGTGCTTCATTCGCTCCTAAAAGGCGTTTCCAACGCACAAAAATCAGAATTGATGTTCTCACCCCTTTCTAACCAGCTGTTTCCGTCAGAGGTTATTAAGGATATAGCTCTGGCGCTTTCGCAGAAGGCCACTCAAGATTTGCTCTCTTCATCGGTAAGGAAGTTTTTACCATCCAAGTTGGTGAAGAAAACTCCAAAAGAATTTAGCCCTCAAACAAGGCCTTCTCAACAGCCCTTTCGAGGCAGAACGTTTGCACGACCGCCGCCTTTAGAGGCAAGAGAGTCCACCAAACAGAAAAAGAGGAGCCAAAACTACCTCTAAACAATGAGAACTCAGTCCTCCAGACAGCAGTAGGAGCCAGACTTCAAGAATTTTGGGAAGTTTGTTTGGCAGAAACATGAAGGCAGATCCCTGGGCCGTCAACGTAGCTCGGGAAGGGTAACAAAATTCCCTTCTTAAAGAAACCTCCTCTCGCAACATCTCCGAGAGCCCTGGGGGCAAATTACAACGATTTAGTGAAGAAAAAGGCTCTGTGGGAGCAGTCTCTTCCATGCTAGAGAAAGGAGCTATAGAACCTGTTCTGATCACGAATCTCCGGATTTTACAACCGGCTATTCCTGTTGCGAAGTCCTCGGGATGGATGGTAGACCAGTGCTGGACGTAAGTCAATTGAATGTTTTTCGTGGAAAAGACCAATTCACCATGGATACGAACGATTCAGTACTGGCAGCCGGTACGTCCAGGGGACTGGATGGTTTACCCTGGACCTACCAGACGCATACTTTCATATTCCCATTCATTCATCCCAGGAAGCAGGAAGTATCTAAGTTTCGTGATTCAGAACAGGGTCTTTCAATTCAAGGCCCTGTGCTTCGGCCTATGCACAGCCCCCCAAGTGTTCACGATGGATGATGCCAATGTAGCAAGATGGTTACATCTAAGAGGGATCAGAGTGTCATTTTATTTGGACGACTGGTTGATAAGATCCCAATCGAGAAGTCAATGTCTGGAGGACCTGAAACAAACGTTGGACTTACCAAAAGACCTAGGTCTTGTGGTAAACCTGGGAAAGTCGCAGTTGAATCCCAAGCACAGATAGTTTATTTGGGGATTCAGATATCGTCAGCGACTTTTCGGGTTTTTTTCCGTCCCCCGAAACCCCCGAAAGGCAAGCCCTATGCATTCGGAAGGTGCAGGACTTCCTAGAGAAAAACCGATGCTCAGCAAGAGAGTGGATGAGTCTACTGGGCACACTCTCTTTGCTAGAGAGGTTCATTTCTCTAGGAAGACTGCACATGAGACCTCTACAGTTTTCCCTGAAAGATTCATGGCCAAGAAAATCGCAACCGGATTCCTTCCAGTTTTCTAATTCCTGTCAAAGTGAAGGAGAATCAAGTTGGTGGCTAACCCCAGGCAGGTTGCAGCCGAAGGATGTCGCTTCAACAGAAGAGCCCAGACCTCATCTTGTTTTTCCGACGCGTCGGAACGCAGGTTGCGGGGCGACATTAGGCCCTCAGGAGGTGTCGGGTCTTTGGAGCGAGGAAGAAACAAGTTGGCACATAAACAGGAAGGAACTGATGGCGATTTTCTTGGCCTTGAAGCACTTCAGAGAGTTGATTCGAGACAAGACAGTGCAAATCAACTCGGACAACACCACGGCTCTGGCATACATCCGCAAACAAGGGGGGACTCATTCTTATCCCCTCTACATGCTGGCAAGGAAGTTTCTACTTTGGGCGGAAGAGGAAAATGTTGTTCTGCTCACCAGGTTCATCCAGGGGAGAAGAATGTGGGAGTGGACATGTTGAGCAGAAGAGGACAACTTCTGACCGACAGAGTGGACGTTTGCACCTGGAGGTATGTCAGAGCCTGTGGAAGTGTAGGGCCGTCCGGTAGTAGATCTTTTTGCGACAGCCAGAACAAAAAGATTACCAACTTATTGCTCTCCGGTTCCAGATCAGGAAGCAGTTTGGCGTCGACGCCTTCCTATGGACTGAACAAACCTATATGGCAACGCTTTTCCGCACATTTTCAAAGTACTGGGGAAAGTTATGAAGAATTCAGGCGAAGCCAAGGAACGAGGATGACTATAGCTCCGTTTTTGGCCGCCCAAAGTTTTGGGTCCACAAGGTATGGAATGGACAATAGATACACCAAGAACTCTTCCTCTAAGAGTAGATTTATTCAGACAACCCCACTTCGACAGATTTCACAAGAATACCCTCGCTCTGGGTCTGACTGCATTCAGACTATCGAAAGTCTTGTCAGAGCGAGGGGATATTCTAGAGAGGTGGCCAGTGCAGTGGCTAGGCCAGAAGAACCTCCACAATCGCAGTAATATCAGTCGAAGTGGGAAAATTTCCGGAAGTGGTGTAGGAAGAGGAAAGTGTCTTCATCCAGTACCTCTGTGACCCAAATCGCAGACTTCCTT
>NC_087208.1:93502233-93504222 GCF_015104395.2 Macrobrachium nipponense | reverse complement strand
CAATACATCCGGTCTGTCGTGACAGTTATATTCCATTTTGAGTCTGGAATTAAAACGTTCATTTGGTCAGTTGTTGTTTGGGTGCTGTTCGTTCTGATTAAGCCATGTTTGCGACAATAATAATAATAATAATAATAATAATAATAATAATAATAATAATAATAATATATTTCGGTATTTATTTTGCATCCACAATAATAGTTCAAAGAGTTATCAGCGAAAATCGTATAATAATATAAAGATTAGTAGTTAAAATAAAGATAATAATATAATAATAATTCAAGTAATTGACAGAGAAAAACTTGTAATAATAATAATAATAATAATAATAATAATAATAATAATAATACAGAGACAGGAGAAAGACAGAAAGAACAGAGGACTGGCACAACAAACCAATGCACGGACAATACATGAGACAGACTAAAGAACTAGCCAGCGATGACAATTGGCAATGGCTACAGAGGGGAGAGCTAAAGAAGGAAACTGAAGGAATGATAACAGCGGCACAAGATCAGGCCCTAAGAACTAGATATGTTCAAAGTACGATAGACGGAAATAACATCTCTCCCATATGTAGGAAGTGCAATACGAAAAATGAAACCATAAACCACATAGCAAGTGAATGCCCGGCACTTGCACAGAACCAGTACAAAAAGAGGCATGATTCAGTGGCAAAAGCCCTCCACTGGAGCCTGTGCAAGAAACATCAGCTACCTTGCAGTAATAAGTGGTACGAGCACCAACCTGAAGGAGTGATAGAAAACGATCAGGCAAAGATCCTCTGGGACTATGGTATCAGAACGGATAGGATGATACGTGCAAATAGACCAGACGTGACCTTGATTGACAAAGTCAAGAAGAAAGTATCACTCATTGATGTCGCAATACCATGGGACACCAGAGTTGAAGAGAAAGAGAAGGAAAAAATGGATAAGTATCAAGATCTGAAAATAGAAATAAGAAGGATATGGGATATGCCAGTGGAAATCGTACCCATAATTATAGGAGCACTAGGCACGATCCCAAGATCCCTGAAAAGGAATCTAGAAAAACTAGAGGTTGAAGTAGCTCCAGGACTCATGCAGAAGTGTGTGATCCTAGAAACGGCACACATAGTAAGAAAAGTGATGGACTCCTAAGGAGGCAGGATGCAACCCGGAACCCCACACTATAAATACCACCCAGTCGAATTGGAGGACTGTGATAGAGCAAAAAAAAAAAAAAAAAAAAAAATAATAATAATAATAATAAACGTAATCTGCATCGGTACATTTTATAGAGCATTGGTCAGCACGGTCGATATGGACAACTTGGGAAATTTAATTATTTTGGACTTAGTCATTCTCATGAGAACGTTTCATATTTAACATACTTCTAGTATCACATTTCCTTGAATTTTTTTGTGTATAAATTCTAATTTATTGCAGGCATTGATCAATGACTTAGATTAAGAGATTCCGTTGTTTATTATACTTATTCTTTTGAACTGGTAATTTTTAATTATCTCTAACATGTATATTCGGCGTTAAAACCACTCACGATGATGCATCGCCATTCTTTCATTCAGGTAAATTCTTACATTCATGCTGCTGTCAACATGCTACATTAATCTTTCTTCTCAATTCTTAACCTTGTCAGAGGATTCCTAATTGTTACCTTTTTAAATATACTTAAATACTCTGACACTCTTGTAAGCTGCTAAACTACTTGATAATGTTCCTGTGTGAAAATCAGCATTGTGCCAGCATATTTATATATATATATATATATATATATATATATATATATATATATATATATATATATATATTATATATATATATATATATATATATATATATATATGTAAATCTCTCTCTCTCTCTCTCTATATATATATATATATATATATATATATATATATATATATATATATATATATATATATATATATATATATATATATATATATATATATATATATATATTAGATTTACATGCATACAT
>NC_087208.1:93492233-93499733 GCF_015104395.2 Macrobrachium nipponense | reverse complement strand
ATCAGTGGAGAAAATCATGAGCTTTCCGGCCTGAATAAGGAATGTTTTGGGAATAACGGGTCATTAGAACCTGAATTAGTAAATGCCACCTTGGTTTTGATTGTGTTTATTTTTCCAGGCTAGAACATAATCGTAAAATGGAACAAAAAGGTTTTACTATACTCAAGAGATTCATTCACTCACAAAGAACTTTTCATAATGTTTTGGTTTAAAACTCACACACACACACATATATATATATATATATATATATATATATATATATATATATATATATATATATATATATATATATATATATATATATATATATATATATATATTTACATACACACACACGTAAATACAAACGCAGACAGACACACACACACACACACATATATATATATATATATATATATATATATATATATATATATATATATATATATATATATATATATATATATATATATATATTAGATATATTTACATACACACACACGCAAATACATACACAGACACAGACACAGACACACACACACACACACACACATATATATATATATATATATATATATATATATATATATAATATATATATATTTATATATATGTGTGTGTGTTATGTGTGTCTGTGTATTTATGTGTGGGTGTGTGTGTGCGTAAATAAATTTTTCTGTTAATACAGGATATGTCTCAAGTATAAAAGGCCCATTAAAACGCTCTGGTTTAAAGCTAACGACTATATATCGGTGGACTGACTGACAAAGAAACCGAGCCTTTATATCCAATTAGATTTCTTCAGAAAAATCAGAAACATCGGTAAAAGTAAGAAAACGATAGAAATTTTGGAGAAACTCTCATAGATAACATCCCATTCCGTCCCAATCTCGTGTGCTGGAGCTTTTAACCACAGTATTTCACAATGGTTAGCCGAGTTACTATCCCCTATTTAGGAACTTTTTCCCTTAGTCATATAAAAACATACAGAGGACTTTTGCAACAAATTTGGGTCGGCAAATTTCCCCGTACATAACGTAAAGCTTCTCATCCTATAGACGTAGTCTGGCTTTTCACAAAAGTAACCATAAAAGATGTATGAACGTTCCTTAGAAGTAAACTTGAGCCATTTGCTGACCCCTTCCCAATAGAATTGAATAAAATAATGCAACTTGTAGAGCTTTGCGTCACCAATAACATCTTTTCCTTTGGTAACAACTTTTACTGTCAAAAAGTCGGTTGCAGTATTGGCAGTTCGCTCAGTCCTGCCTTAGCAAACTTATATAAGGAGTATTACAAAACAATAATTATAAACCCTATCAAACCAGGAGATATGATTTGGCTTCGTTATGTAGACGACATCTTAACATACTGGAAAAGCGAGTGTGGCGATTTTGAAGTATTTCTACAAAAATTAAATTCCTTGGTCCCGAGCATAAAATTTCAAGTAGAATGGGAAATAATAACCAAATCCCCTTTTTTTATGTCAGAACTAAAAGCAACTATAAATTCACTGTCTTCATGAAAGCAACATTCTCACTGTCATGCATACATACATTTTTACAGCTATCATGACATTTCAGTTAAAATCGGCATAGTAAGTAACTTATTTCTTAGAGCCCTGAGAATTTCCTCCCAAGATTTTCGTAACAAAGAACTTGAAACAATCAGACAACAATACTTCACTAATAAAACAAGATAATAGGATCAACCTTTCCAATAGAGCCTAGGACACTGACCATATAGACAATATCTTCCTTAAGGCAAAAATGAGGCCGATTAAGACAATTGACAGAACAAATGTCGGCTTAGCGGCAACCCCAGGCATCACCTGAGGACATATCTCCCACTAAATATTACGCAAATGTAACTTCTTCTATCAGTCACTACTTCATAAGGGAGTCCTGGGAGTCCAGGGTCAATTAGATATTCTAAAAATAGTGTATAATGGGTCCTTTATATTTGATATAATCTACTGTAACTTTTTACCAGATACATATGCAACTGTAATAACCACAATTTAGTATATAATTATATGAATATATATATATATATATATAATATATATATATATATATATATATATATATATATATATATATATATATATATATATATATATATATATATATATATATATATATATATATATATGCTTACAAAATCACAATAGATGCACGTGGCTTCATTAAATAAGGGAATACCACAGGAAAATGATAAGCAGAAATCCAAGTGCTTTCGTCTTTACTAAGACATTGTCAAGGGATGAATGAAATACAGTTGGAAAGAAAGTTATCAGGTAAACAAAATGATCAAGAATACCAGATGGATGATTGTCAAAAGGGTAAATATCAAGAGATAATCCAGGATTATATGATATCACACGGTTACAAACTTAAACATAGATTTAACCCTAACAGAAACTACATCGTATTCATATAGCCCAAAATATGTAAAAACTGAATATATTAATATTTTGCTTATATTTATCTACAGCTTTTTTCATTACGAAGGCATCGAGTTTAAGAAAAAAACCAGACTTAAATTTAGAAAATTTCCATTATTTGACTTGATGAAACAAGATTCAATGATATTCCTTTTAACTGTGTCATTACATGGGATTAAGGCTCTTGCTTGACTCCCGTTAATAGGATTATTTAAATCTCTCATATGTACTAATAATGCATTCGATAATTCTCCAGTTCTCACAGAATATTTGTGGTGTTTGAGTCATTGTATAAGAGATTTACCGGTTTGTCCGTAATATACTTTATCACACTTTTTGCAAGGAATTTCATATATGTAACTGGGAAGATCTTTAGGAGAATTATTTATTACTAAACTCTTGACATTAATATTACTGAAAACAACATTTATGCTAAAAGCTTTAAAAATATTACAATTTCTAAAAACCTTTCATCATAAGGTAATTTTAGAAAGTTATGCTTACTAAATTCACGTTTGTCATTAGTTAAATAAAATGTTTTTCTAGCTCTTTTCCATGCCACATCTACAAAAGTCCTTGGGTGTTTAAGTTCCAAGGCAATATCATAAATAGTTTTAATCTCAGTGTCTATCAACTGCGGGTTTTGGACATGCAAAGCCCTTAGGAACATCGCAGAAAAAAATAGGGGATTTAACATTTTGCTGGTGATTGGAGTAGCCACCTGGAGGGCAAGCAATACCTTATGGGTGCTGGTCCCAGCCCGTATGCATATTTCCCAAGTCTGGAAGAGTTTAGAGATGGGGAAAATTAGGACCAATCAAAGCGCGTGGAGCTGATCCATGACGTCACAACTCACAAGCCACGCCTTTAGCTACACTCGGTCTCATAGCCATTACTGCCAGTAACAATGCCGAAGAAAAACTTCCCTATTTCACAATTTACGGCTTGTATGACCTATACATTTCAGTCAGATATATCTTAATATAATGTAAGACTAATTCAACAAACAATATATTCTTCAAATGAGATACACTGAAATATATTAAGCATTATTGGCTTCTCCCTCATGGTAGTAGTGCTCTGCCTCATAATTCCTGTTCGCAAAGTCGATATTTAGTGCATAAATAATATTTTCATCGCGAGTTGCTAAATTATGTACTTGAAAATGAAGTGTTTAATGCCATTTAGAAAGAGTTGCGATAACACATGTGATGAAACAAACAATATACAAGATGGTAAAATTGACGGCATGGTAAAAATGATGGTATATGACCTGTAATTAGCACTACAGACTACAGCCGGAGGCCAAAACTTCGCGGCACTTCGACTCCCATCAAGAATTTTGGACTTTGAAAATGATGATTTTAAAAGCATGGAGCATGGAACGTTTTTCAGGCGTTACTGCCTGTTGTTTCAGGCTATAAAAAGGTATTTTGTACAGAAATAAAACAATAACTGCCTTATTCTTAAAAGAAATGTGGAGGATACAGTTTTGATGACAAATTTATGCACCCCGTAGGGGGATAGTGCCGTCAGTGCACCTCATTCGGTGTAATGTAGGCATTACTTAAGGTTCTTTGCAGCGTCCCAGCGGCACCTAGTTGCAACTAATTTCATTCATTTTACTGTTACCTCCGTTCATAGTCATTTTCTTCCATCTTATTGTCCACCCTCGCCTAACAATTGCTTCATAGCGCAACTGCTTTGAGGTTATCCTCCTGCAACACCTTTCAAACCTTTTACTGTCAATTTCCGTTTCAGCGCTGAATGGCCTTAGTTGCCCCAGTGCTTGGCATAATGCCACAAATCTATATGTAAAACAAAATCTATGCACTTAATTTAAGGCATACATTGGCCATTAAGTGTGAGCTTGTATGAAAAAATAGTAGTATACTCTATACTACCGTTATCCCTGGCTTTAATTAATACATGTTGAATGTTTGCATAAAATTTTCTGTTAAAAGAGTTGGAAAAAAAGTGTCATCCATAATTACTTTAAAGCATATCGCAATTCTAATAAATTTATGCATCAATTCTGCTCTAGTTCAGCTTAGTAAAAAGTCTACAGTAACTCCGTAAATAGGTAGTATTCTGTACTCCTATAATTGCTAAAAGTATTACATACTAATGAAATACTCATTTTGATTGCACACAATGAATGACAAGTACGAAAGGTTTGTTGAAGATATTAAATAAATTAAATAATCAATGTTTTCTTTGTACACAATGATTTTTAAGCAAAAATAACGTAAGGGCTTGCTAAAAATATTCAATACTGAATTGTATTATCACTTTTTATTTGTTTGTACACAATGCATGAAAAGTGAAAATCAAAAGCAAAAACTTTTCAATAAAAACTTTTTATATATTCGTACACAATGAATGACAAGGACCAATCAGGTAAGGACATCTGGAAGGTTTTATGAAAACGGAATCCACCTCAAAAAGGCAATTATTTACTACAACTTATCAAGTATTCCTTGAAAAACAACCGTATTCAGATTAGCTACTGACAGGATGAGTTTGTCACGTAACTATATTTGGTTACAGTAGGCTAACGTAGATCACCAAAACAACAATACCGTAGGTTTCCTTAAGAGCACATTAGCTCTTGAACTAATTTAATGAATGAAGCTGATACTGTGTCCCTATAAATAGTAGGGACTATATCAGTCTGATTTCTGTTCATGGCCTAGTAATGATCAGTATATTGCTTTTATACAATGTGCAGTAATGTGCATTACTACAAAATAGCATATGTCTATAGAAATGCGTGTTGTAAGCCTACTCCCTCTCTATCTTCCCTTACAAACAGGTCAGATACCATCATTTTTACCATCTTGTATATTGTTTGATTTATCCCATGAGTTATCGCAACTCTTTATAAATGGTTTTAAACATGCATTTTCTTGTATATAATTTAGAAATTATCGGTGTGAAAATATTATTTATAAAGAGGGAGAAGCCAATAACGCATAATATATTTCACGGTGTATCTCATTTGAAGAATATATTGTTGTTAAATTAGTGTTGCATTATGTTTAGATATATCTGACTAAAATGTATATGCTATTCAAGCCATAAACTGTGAAATTGAGAAGAAAGTATTTCTCCGGCATCGTGACTGGCGGCAGTAATGGATATAGGAGGGAGGTAAAAGGCGTGGCTTGTGACGTCATGGATCAGCTCCACGTGTTCTGATTGGTCCTAATTTTCCCCATCCCTAAACTCTTCCAGACTTGGGAAATATGCAGCCCGTATGAATAGGGAGGGTTGGTGTCAGGAAGGGCATACGGCTGTAAAAATCTGTGCCAAAACCTAAAATAAAAAAATTGAATGAGCCAAAATATAGGAAGAGGTAAAACTAGGGCGTACTCCGTAAACGACGCACAGAGACATCACCCTAACTCTGTGATAAGGCGCGGGCTACTGTATCAGGAGCAGATGCCGCTAAAGAAGCGAGCTCACATTGGATTAGAGTATGTCAGCTTAATATTGGGTCCATGACTGGAAGAGGTAGAGAATTGGCTAACTTCATGAGAGAAAAGAAAGTAGATGTTATGTGTGTGCAAGAAACGATATGGAAAGGAAATAACGCTAAAGAGTTGGGTGATGGATATAAGCTATATAATAGTGGAGCAAATAAACAAGGTAGAGATGGAGTTGGCATAGTACTGTCTGGTGAACTGAAGAATACAGTGATAGAAGTGCACAGAAAAAATGACCACATTATCAGATTGAAGATATGCTATGGAAGAGAGATTCTGACTATCATAATTGCATATGCACCACAAGTTGGCTGCACAGAAGAAGAAAAGGGAAATTTCTGGAGAGACATGGATGGAGTAATGCAAGAACTGGAAGAACATGAGAGGGTGATAGTGGGGGCAGATTTGAATGGACATGTAGGAAGTGAAAATTAGGCGATTGGTCGGGTGCATGGGGGCCATGGAATTGGGGAGAGAAACCCAGAAGGAGAGTGCAGTGGACTTTGCTGTGTCATTTGACATGGTAATAGTAAACACATTCTTAAAGAAGAAAAGGGAACAACTAATAACATATAGAAGTGGGGGAAGATGCCCTCAGATAGACTACTCCCTGTATAAAAGGATAAAGCTGGTGGAGGTCAAGAGCTACAAAGTTATTCCTGGCAACCATGTAGCCCCTCAACACAGACTGCTATGTATGGATTTGAAGCTAAAAAGGGAAATAAAAACCAAAACTAAAGGGATAAGGAAAATTAAATGGTACAAATTAGTGCGGGAAGGGGATAAAAAGAGAGAGTTTATGAGGGCTTTGGAGGATATTGATATAGGAATTTAAGATGTTCAAGAATGGTGGGCATGAAATGCAGCTGTAATGAGAAGGTATGGAAAGGAGTTGCTAGGAGAGACATCTGGTATCATATGGGAAGAAAAGGAGAGTTGGTGGTGGGGTGAAGACATTGAGAAAGTAGTAAAAGATAAGAAGGAGGCAAAGAAAAGATGGGAAGAGTCACAGTCAGTGGAAGACAGAGATAGGTTCAGAGAGAAAAACAAGTTGGTGAAAAAGGTGGTAGCCCAAGCTAAAGCAAAGTCGTATGATGATGTGTATAATGAGCTGGGGACAAAGGAAGGATTAAAGAAGATGATCAAGCTATCAAAGGCTAGAAATAAGAGCACCAAAGATATTACACATATCAAACAAATAAAAGATCAAGATTGTGTAGTACTTAGAAAGGAGGAAGACATTGTAAAGAGATGGAAAGAATATTTCGAACAGTTGTTAAATGAAGAGAATAGACTAATAAGAGAGGATGGGCAAGTGAACATTGGCATGGTAATGAGGTTTTCTAGGCAAGAGGTACTAAATGCACTGACGAAGATGAAGAATGGGAAGGCAACCGGACCAGACATGATTTCTGTGGAGGTATGGAAAGCATTAAGAGATGAAGAAGTGGATATACTGTACGATCTTATGATACAGATCCTTGAGCAGGAAAAGATACCAAATGAGTGGCGTGGGAGTATATTGATCCCAATTTTTAAAGGGAAAGGCGATGTCCAAGATTGTGGTAATGATAGGGGTATTGG
>NC_087208.1:93474733-93484733 GCF_015104395.2 Macrobrachium nipponense | reverse complement strand
CTCGTTGCTTCTCACATAACCAACAGCAACATAATGCTAAAAACATACAAAACGTTGCCAATGTTAACAAGAAGCAGTATGCACATTATCACAAAAAGAAACAAGCAAATAATAGCTCTGCTCAGAAGCAGGAACAAGCAAATAGGGCTTCAGGGAACTCGGTTACTGTGCCATCTAGCAAAACAGTCATAATCAGTGAAAATTTTCCGAGTGTTGAAAGCAAAGCAAATTCCACGTAAGCAACTGGGGGTGGGGGTGGGGGGGGGGGGGGGGTGCACTCGGGGGGTGTGTGAGGTGGGGGGGGGGGGGGGGGGGGGGGGGGGGGGTGGGTACATTCATGCCAACACCTTTTTGAATTAAAAGGAATTTTCCTATCAATCACACAACCATATCAAGTAAATCAGAGCAGGTCCCTGTAGTTTTTGATACAATAAGCTATTATAAGTAGTGGTGGATTACGCCCGCCTTTACATGCTGTAAAATTAGAATATCAGCCATTTACATTGTTTTTTTTATTCCAATAGTCCACGTAATATCATGTATTTACAGACTCACTGTTTGTTGTTTTCGAACTTTCCTATTGAGAAGTCCGGGGTACAACTGTTGGGAATTACCAATAATGAATTAAGCGAAGTAGGCGTAACTCAGATTCAGTACAGGGCGGGTAAGCGCACGCTTACAGCTACCTTTATAGTTATATATAAAAAAAAACATTGATCTGTATCTAGTTGAAATTGTAGGATATCCATCTATGGGTACACAAAACAATATCTTACCCCCTGCCAAACAAGGCATGTTTACCAAAGGAAAATTCTATAAACCTTCTAACACATTAAAATCCGTTTTGGACAAAAAGAGACAGTTAATCAAATAATAACTTATATAGAGGGACCAATCACTTGTCTCATAAATCGTGACATTGTTCAAGCAACCCAACAGAATTCTCCTACACCTGCAGTCGTAGTTTGCACGCAAAATCTCGAGACGAATGCACCCTCGAATATCTTAGTGCGTGTAAAAAGACTGCTGGGATCTGAAATTTTAATCCTTCCTGACACTCTGAAAATTAACGGACTTACGCGACACCAGCATTATATACTGTTGACTCACAGCAATAAGTTAATATTAAAGTCTGTAACCATTTGAATACCAATCTAGTAATCCACAAAAACCTATATATATATCGTGCATATGGAAGTTATAAATATCGCATTTTTACTGTTGCTAAAATTAATCACGCTCAACCTGTTGCCGACGAATCCCTCTTACAATCTATCTCAAGTAAAATCAGTAAAGTCATTCAAGCAGAGGAGATTCAGCAGAATTTTTTTGATCTTTTATCTGAATATCATGATGTTTTCTCCACCAGCGAGTGATCTCTGGGGAAAACGGATGCCATTGAACACCAAATACAGTTAAAACACAAACATAACGCTATATACGTACCTTCGTATAGACTCCCAATGGAATTTCAAAATGAGATAAATGACGAAGTTGAAAAAATGTTAGTAATAGGAGTCATTAGGAAATCAAATAGTCCATATAATTTTTTCCCTTAAACGTCATGCCTAAAAAAGATCGGTCTTGGCGTATCTGCGTAGATTTCCGTCGCTTAAACGAGGAAACGATTCCTGATCGTTTTCCAGTGCCATGTACCGACGATATCTTATCTTTGTTAGGTCAGAATAAATTTTTCACCAGCTTGGACTTACTTAAAGGCTTTCACCAGATACCATTACCTAAGTGAGTGTGCCTCATACACCACCTTCAGCACACTCTGGTGACATTATCAATTTTTACATATGCCTTCCGGTTTAAGTTGCGCCCCAATTACATTCACCAGAATGATTAATATAGTGTTTGGAGACTTTTTAGGGGATACCCTACTTGCCTATATGGCTGGTCTTGTAATCTTTTTTAATACCTTAGAAGTACATTTGCATAAACTAGGGCTAGTGCTACAGACACTAAGCAAACACAATCTCAGGGTAAACAAAATCTAAATGTGAGCTTTTTTTTATAAACCCGAACATGTCTATTTAGGTTATACATGTCTAGTCAAGGTCTTAAGGTGGTCCATGGTAAGGTGTCGGCTATTCGTACCTTTCCGGTACCTATTAAATGTAAAGGGGATACAGCACTTTTGCTCTGTAGTGGGTATTACTATTGTAAGTAAATATGTAACTCTTCAATCATAGCAGCTCTTTTAACAGATCTTAAGAAGAAGGGCATAGATTTATTATGGTCTGAAAAGCATCAACAGGTGTTCGATATCTTAAAATTGGAATTATACAGTTCACCTATTTTAAAATTCCCTGATTTAAATATGGAATTTTTTTTTATTGTAACAGTCGCCTCAGACCAAGGGGTAGGAGGGGTACTACTTCAGCAATATGATAAACAGTTCTTTCCTATAGCTTTTTATTCACGTAAACTAAAGTCCTCTGAAAGTAAATAAATATGCAGTAATAGACAAGGAAAGGCTAGGTATCCTTAACTCACCAGTACATTTTAAGTTCATAATCTATGGCTATCCTGTTAAGGTCCTTACTGACCATAAGTCCCTTACCGAGTTTTTCAAAGGCTTTAATCACAATCCCAAAGGAGCTTGGTGGCATATGATCATTCAGGTCTTTGGAGCCAAGTTAAGATATCTACCTGGGAAAGCAAATATCATAGCTGACGCATTATCCCACAATCCCACACCATCCGGTAAGGAACCATTAGTTGGACTAAAAGATATAGAAACATCCATGCCTATTGTTGGGACCTTATCTGAACAAGAAAATTCATTAACCCAAGAGATCGTGAACATTGAAGACCTGGGTTGGAGCGCTGAACTGTTACAAACTGAACAAAGCAAGGGTCAGCAGTTAAGCAAAACAATAAATGCTTCGAACAGAAATCCTAAAGCAAAAGTATATTTAAAGTATGTGCAGCAGAATTATGTAATCAAAGGTAATATTATATGTAGGTCCGTGACAAGGGAAACCCGAAGAACACTGCAGGTGACTAATGACCAGGTAGTAGTAATAATCTCTTTCATACCAATCATCCTAAACTGGTTCCATTTTAATCCATTACATGGTCATCCAGGGTTCTATATTATATCACAGGAAGCCAAATCACTATTTTACTGGCCTACAATGCTTACACGTATAAAAAGCACATAACTAATTGTCACATGTGTCATGAAAACAAGGGACTCACTAAGACACCTGTCAGTTTAGGGGCCTATCCCGTGCCAAATCAACCCTTTGAAATAGTACACATAGATTTATTAACAGGGTTTTACGAGTCTGACAGAGAAAATAAACACTTCTTAGTGTTAATAGTTGCCTTGACATGTTATACAGAATTAATAGCACTAAAACAACAAAAATCGCAATTGAGTTCGCAAGAAATATTTATGAGTGCTAAATCAGTAAACATGGAATTCAACACATGATAATCTCTGACTCGGGTGGTGTAAATCAATAATAATTTCCTTAACTCCTTGTGTGAATTCCTTTGCATTAAGAAAATCAATACCATATTTTACCCCCCAGAGTCAATCGGTTTGGTAGAACGGATAAATAAGAAAGTGTCAATGTCCTACGAGTTACACTCGGTGGTATGGATCTGAACTGGATTATAGTGGTTCTCGCTGTTTTAAATAATTTTATCTCTCATTTCATGTATCTATAGAAATGATACCGCAAGTAGCCTTATACGGTACGCCCGCTAGAACACTTTTCCACATATTCAGGCCAATCACTAATTTATCACATATAAAGAATTATGGTTTCAAGTGTCAGTCAATATAATATACTCCGTAAGAGGTTGGAAGGGTTACAAATTATAATGAAAAGGAATCACGATAAAATCGATAAACAAAACATAACCATATGAAGTAGGTGTTTATAAAATACCCAAATATATATGCGTAAAGGTTTGAACTCTAACTTAACGCCTAAGTTTAGTAGCCCATTCAGTATTCTGGGGATATTAACGACAAATAGGCTAAAAGTCCAAACACATATCAAAACCTACTGGCATACTGTTGGTTCCAATGGTTTATATTCGTAGTCAATGAAAAAAAAAAATTTAAGCAAGAAAGGCTAAAAGTGAAAATGTATACCTATGTGAATGATCCTATATGTATCTTACTGGGTAAATAATATATATAAAATTAGTATGGAAACCTTTTTCATTAGTTTTGAATAAGGAATATCTAATTTAACATAAGTAATTACATATATTTTACAATCTTGCAGGTTTCCATTATGAAACTTCTCGTGTGGGTGGAGTGTTAAAAAAAAAAATATCCAATTTATACATGGCTTCCACATTTGAAAGTACTAAGGTCGTAACTCTTAAAGCTGTCTTGCACGCAGTCTCTTGCCAGGTGATGATGACATCAGTCCTAAAAGTGCCTAGCACATTTTGCTGAATCATTGTATTAATCGCACATGGATCATTGTTCCTTTTAACCCCGATAATCCACTTGCACAGGCTTCATCTGCAGATGTGTTGTTGTCTTGTGTTTGCAAAACAAGCCAGCTGGAGTGGAATGTTTAGCGTGTGAAGTTCTCATGGGCAACGCAGGTCATTAGGTACAAGTGTCGTATCCTATTCTTATCCACGGTGATCAATGCAAGTTTAGTTAAAGAATTGAGAATCGTTTTAAAATTAATGAACAAAATAAGCGAATAGAATTTCTATAACATCAAAATGAATTAATTTTTTCTGAACTTCACAGACAATTAGAGTCAATAAATCAGCTTATGACATTGGTAAACGGACATTTTAGTAGTATCAGATCATGGATATGAAATATTCACTTGCAACATTAGCATATTACAATTCAAGTAGATCATATTCATGGGAAAATGTCCCATTTCCTTGAAAAATCCAAAGTTTATATAGAAATTAGTTACATCGTGGGTTCTTTCGTTGCATCTCTTGCCTATTAAAGTTTTAACATTAACCTTAGAGGATGCGCGCGAGAAACTTGAATATGAACCTTTTGTTAGGGGCACATAGGATCGGATTTTATCACAGCTTAATTTTAGTAAGCAGAGAGAATTACAGAATCATAATTAATATCCTCTTTGATTCTTATGTTGCCTGGCAATCTTACAAATAGCTTCGTTTCCCACTTTATTGTCTAGTAGCTTACTACCAGTAATATCGGATTTTCTTTGGGATTTGTAGTGATATCTGTTAATATGGATATTTTTACAGTCGTCAGAGACCTGGATAGGTTCGCTCATTGTTATAATGCCATGGGTAAAAAAGTTTGTACAGCTGACTCTTTTGAATTCCATAAAATATCAGCGAATTCATGTGGGTTAAGTCTAGTCCTTAACGGGTCTCTCCCTCCCATATTTGGACGTTGTCTGAATTTACTGTGCCCTTGTTACAAGTATAATTTCACTTACAGGCTGATTAACGGAACCGGGTTACACCTTGCAGTAGGAGAGTTTCACGTCGCATGACCGGACAGATCGTTTACAACTTCAAAAAACTGTTCGTCGCTGCGGACGACTGCATTGGAGTAACGACCGCCTACAATGTTAAGGGAATAAGTACCATCATAAGTGAACAGGCTTATTTCGTGGATTTCCTGGACCATCACCGTATCCTAGCGTTAATTTCATTTTTAATGCGGGATGGTCCAGCAGCTGTCGGAATTGACTACAAAGGAACATACTTCCAATAATTACGACGAAGGAGGGTATCCAACTCTACGTTTGCTAGCTCAGGCCTTGTGCTGGCGATGATTTTATTCATCTCGAATGTATTTGTATGGCATAGGATGCAGAGACCAAGTATGGAGGCTAAACAGAACGTCGGACCCTGCCCGGGCGATTTTCCCTTGTTGTTAGAACCATTTGGAATTGGCCATTTCATTTGGCTCTAGGTGGTTGTCTGGAACTGTGTAATGGGCGAAAAGGTGTACGGAATGCTAGTTAAATGTGTAGTGGGTATCTCCTTGCCTATGTATTCCATATAAAAAGTATCAGTAAATAACAGAACCCGTCAGTATCACAATCATTATATATCTATCAGCCTGTTTATTTGAAGAATATAGAAGTTAATCAATGAATCAATATATATCTGTGCGTGTACGTACTGAGAATCTATTTAAAGTGCACCTAGATTAATCACTTAGATTAGTCATTTATGTTAATCATTTGTATTAAGTGCACATATATTGATCATATTTATATGAATCAATATATATATATGTATAAATAAATCAGGTAGCCTATAATTAATCTGTTACCTTGTATCTTACCAATAACTGCAGTTAGTATATCAGTTAGTATATCAGTTAGTATATGAATTAATATATGATTTTTATCATGTAAATCTTTATGTTATGCAATTATCAGAGGTACATTAGTATTTTCTGTGGCATATGTATCTTCATGAGTAGCAGTGTACAACTGTATCATTATAAATCACGTGATCATTATTATTTACGAATATTATCGTATGCATATGTCTTATATCTTAATACATGAATCTGTATTTGTGTACACCATGAATTTTTTTCTACTTATAAGTATTTCTATATATCTGATTTTTTTACATATAACTAATTGAATATCATTCCTTAACCACTTGCTGGTAACTATGGGTTAATTATATATTCCCATTAGTGTCTGTATCACACTCCTATAAGTCAAATGCAAGTCAAACTTTATGCCTTTAGTAATGTGCAGTGTTTGGTTATATAGCTGACCGAGCAATTAATGTAAGTGTTACATTTAATATATATATATATATATATATATATATATATATATATATATATATATATATATATATATATATATATATATATATATATTCCATATATAAATAAGCCGATGACCCAAGGGGTCACTGACGAGATAGAGATAGCAAGGAATGTGATAGGGACTGATAATAGAATGCAAGCTAAGCCTTGGCGTGCTGTATCAGCGCCCTGATTTGCATTTGCCTGTGGTAATCAAATGCATCGTTGTGTAAACAGGTCACAGAGCTTTCGTTTGGGAACATGTTGACCTATAACCCACAGACGTCTATGTGACTTCCTCTCATATGTTCGTCTGTCTGTATGTTAGTATGCTGAGCTAAGCTTTGCTCTCCTATGATTTTGTAAAGGCATTGTAACTCAGAACTCTACTTTCTCTCCCAGAATCAAGTTCTTTTAACTGCCTTCTTGCCTCTACTCAAGAGATGTAGTTTCGCAAATATATTATTAAGTTTATCATCATGAGTTTGAAACATCTTCGCCTTGATACCCAAAGAAAATACTGACTTAGAAATTATCGTCGCAATCGAAGATACTCCGACGAGAGGATGATAAGTATACAACCAGATACTTGGGTATAACATCGCAGTTCTTAATAACCTACAGAGCGCCTTGTTATACAAAGGCCCAGCCCTATATATATATATATATGTGTGTGTGTGTATAATATATATATATATAGTATATATATACATATATATATATATATATATATATATATATATATATATATATATATATATATATATATATATATATATATATATATATGTGTGTGTGTGTGTGTGTGTGTGTATATATATATATATATATATATATATATATATACCCCTATATATATATATATATAATATATATATATATATACGTCAAGACTTTAATTTATATCGTATTCCCTTCCAAGACAAATCATATTTGCAGTTGTTTAAATAAAATCGTTGTAAGCTCGTGTCTGTTGGGTGAAGTACTATTCTGTGTTTTTCTGTACTGGTTGGTATCTTATTACTTTGTTTGTGCAGGAAAATAACATTTATGTTACATAAAACACAGAATAGTACAGAAAAACACAGAATAGTACTTCATCCAACAGACACGAGCTTACAACGATTTTATTTACACAACTGCAAATATGATTTGTCTTAGAAGGGAATACGATATAAATTAAAGTCATGACGTAACTCAGAGGTAATCTAAACGTTATTAATGTCCATTGGCCTGGAAGTACAGTAGTACACTTCTAGAATTCTGAATCAGTCAGGATCCTAACATCAACTAAGATTTCCTCTGGTAGTCTCATTTTTCCTCAGAATATTATTTTCATCATTATCGAATACCTCTTGAACTTTAACGTTTTTCTGGTAAAATGAAAAATTTTATATTTTCCTTCAATCCTGAGTGTCCACATATATTTGGCCACGCTCATATTTAGTGAACCGATACAAACCAACGCAGGGGATCCAATCAGTCAAATTTTGCATTATAAAATGATCCCAGGTAAGCATAAAGAATTCTACTCGTTATATGTAATATGAACCATCTTCTACCAACCAAAACGTTCGGAGAATTACGGCCGTCCTGTATCAGGTTCACAAACGTCTCAACTCTAAGATATTTGATTAAATTCTTAAAGGGTGTTATTCATTAAAAAAAAATATGGCTCTTAAGATTTACTGCTTTCATCTATGATGGCGTACAAAAACCTTCATCATGGGAGCTGAAAGTTCTCTCATGAAAAACTGCAACTCTACCTGTTCCCTTGTAGCTGAACACTGCTTAGCTTACAATCCCCGCAACCCAGATCCCTGGGACACGCCCCTTTTTATCGCCACGCCCCCCTTGTATCTATGAGTAAAATTCCTTCCTGGATTTAAAGGAAATTGAAAAAAGTTACGAATATAATTAATGAATTTTTAATTTTTCCCTAAGGGATCGTGGGCCCCCTTGAAATTGCTGACGACCCCCTGGGTTCCCCTGGGGGTTGGGGGGGGGGGTGGGGGGGGGTGGGGGGGGGGGGGGGGGGGGGTCGTGGAGCGCCTGCCACTCTAGCTTGAGAACCACTGTATTAAACTGTTATATAATTGATCAAGTGGTTTGTGAAATTCAGGCTGTCAAGCCAACTTGACCAAGCGAGCTACGCCATCTTCAGCAAAACTATTAAAAAGAAGAAGAAGAAGAAAAAAAAGGGTCTGTATAACGAAGGACTCAATCCTCATCAGGAACCTACCACAGGGGACTTCGGAGGCTCAAGTCGCTCTCAGGTCTCCTTTCGTTGCCGAAGCTGTGCCGGCGTTGTAACTTGTCGAAGAGTTTTTCCGGTTCTTTGTTGCTTTAAGAAAAGAGAAGCTTGGATGTAGAAGTTGGTGAAAACCGACTGACAGTTAAATATCTCACAAAAAGCGGAAGGTGAAATGTTTATATCTATGTATACAAAGATAAGGAAATGTGACTTAAAACTCCGTAACTACGCAATCAAATATCTAAGAAAATGCGAAATGTTTACATACACATGTATAAAACTAAGGGAATGTGACATACAAGTAACTAGACATAATTTATTAAGGAATCTAAATATTATACATGCCTATTGGAACTAAAATATGGAATTTAGGCCAGCACCTAAATGTTATAAATGCCTATTGGAACTGGAATATGGAATTCAGGCCAGCACCTAAATGTTATTAAGGCCTATTTTAACTGGAATATGGAAATTAGGCCAGCACCTAAATGTTATAAATACCTATTGGAACTGGAGTTTGGAATTTAATTAAGCCAAGCGCTGTGACCTATGAGGTCATTCAGCGCTGAAACGGAAAATGAAGTTGGTGAAGGTTGGAAAGGAGGAGGTTGGAAAGGTGTAACAGGAGGAAAACCTCAAAGCAGTTGCACAGCGCAACAATTGCTAGAGGAGGTGGGAAGTCAGACGGAAGAAAGAGACTATAAACGGAGGTACAGATAAAGGAATGAAATCGGGAATTACTGTACACTTCTAGATTTCTAAAAAAGTCACCCTAATACTCTTCTCTAAGTTTCTCTCTAACTATTAAAATAAATTTTGCATGAATAATGATCGAATATTTCTTGCATAAGGTTTTTGGAATAACGGAATCTGGTGGTCATCATGATGACTGTGGTTCTAAATGAGAGATGACGCTATTAAAGGTGTTACAGGAATGTTTGTATTCATGGAAATTGACAGAGCAAAGACAGTTGTCA
>NC_087208.1:93464733-93469733 GCF_015104395.2 Macrobrachium nipponense | reverse complement strand
ATGTATAGGGTTAATCACACAATTAAACAAGCTGTATCATTTCCCCAACATGTTAATAAGGTACCCACGCACCCGCCATTTTCTTTTTCGCATGTCCCACCATCTTCATACCACTACCGCCTCTTTTTTCAATGCATGCGCCATGCTTCTATTTGTTTTTTAATAGCTGCATTCCTAATATCCAATCTTTAACCCCTGCCATCTCAATTAAGTAGTGATAATTGGAAATATTATCAACGTGGTGTACTCCCTTGAAATTCTCGAGCGATTTCTAAAATATTATAACCTGCCAGTGGATGAGCTAAATCCCCTTCTTCATTCCATTCAATCGAGCTAGAATTTTGTAAGTGTTTAACAAAAGCTGTAATGAACGACTTTTAAAGTTCTTTAAATAATATTGGAATAATACCTGTTAAATTGAAATTGCTTGTTTTGCGGCTAATATCCCCTTTAACTGTTTTCAACGTAATCGGAGCAACATTTACCTCCTCCTCCCCAGCTACTTCAGCCACCTCGCCCACACCCTTTATAGGAGAATGAGGAGGTCCCGTGAGTGATTTAACTGCCGTGGGAAATTTTGCATTCATTTTAACTTTAAGAGGTACGTGCATGTTACTAACGGTTGCATCCAACTTACTATTACCCTGAAGGTTAGTAACATTATTATCAATGTTATCACAAACCCCCTTTCTATTCATTAACCTCTCGTATGTAACGGCGAGGATAACGTAACACCGATAAAATAGCGCCCCCTTTACGGCTTTTCAATATATTTTTCTTCTTAGCTACAGACGTTGTTTTCAAGGACACAAAATGAATTTCACGCCTACACTTTCTCAAGTGTTTAATGAAATTCTTATCTTGAGTTAGATTACCGCAAAGAAAATTTCTAAAAATTTCCGATATGGTAACAATAAAACCACCATTAAAGATTGAAATTACTTTACTTCTCTCGCTGGGCGATAAATATGTGATGAATAAAATAAAGTTTTTATTTTTACGTATTAAAGGTTGTTTATGGTTCATATCCGTACAATTTGAGATTCATCGACCCATGAATTGAATTGACTCGGGTAACCTTTCCAATTAACGTAATATTGAGTTTTATTATTTTTCTTCCTGCTTCTCAGAATAGTGATATCATATGTTTCTAGTAGAATTGTGGGAATTAATTCTTCACGGTAGAATACTCCCTTTATTTCTTCACCGGCTAAATCTTCCAAGAAGTATATGACAGGATTTTGCGATGTATCCATTTTCGGATTTTCAAAATTTCCAGAGTATTTTGAATAGTATATCCCCTTCTAAAAACTGCGTTCCGATGATCATCCGCTATACGTAAAACGTCTCCAACATTCAAGATTGAACTAGTGGATGGATTAACGAGAGTAGCATTTTTATACATACTCGAGAATTGACGTTCAATGTCCTCTCTAGCGGTTAACGCGTGAACTTGTCGAGGGGTGCGTTCCTTTCCCAAACTTTTATGTGGGGTATTGTTATAACTCTGAACAATGTCACGCAAGACGTTAGTGTATTTTAAGGTGTTCTTATGCGTGAGATATCTATGTATCCTGCTCTTAATAGTCCTTATTACTCTTTCAGCTATAGATGATTTTATCTCTCGTGAGTAAACGCTAAATAATTTTATATTTTTACCCTCTAGATATTCTCTGACGTGTTTGTTATAATATTCCCTACCCTCATCACTATTCAAACGTGAAATTCCAAAAAATTCTTTAGATTCGATAATCTTCTTTAAAGCTCGAAGCATAGTGACACCATCCTTCTTTTTCAATGGAATAATTTGTAGATATCTGGAAAACACGTCAATAAATATCAGCAAATTTTTAATCCCATTATTGTACCGAGCCAAGTTTGACATATCAGCTAAATCGATACTCGCTATCACTCGAGGTTTGGGTGATATGATTTTTCTTCTTGGGAATTTTTTTCTCGTGATTTTATGAAGGGTGTAAGACTTTTGCCCGCGTAAGAATTCTCTAACAATTTCTCGAGTAATTTTGTTATCCAGATTTTTCGCTACTCTGAATAAAGGGTCTACCCCGCTGAAACTACCAACACCTTGTACATCCCCGTATAAAGCTTTAAGAAGTTTTAACTGTTCTTTATCCATATTGGTAAGCTATTTGATATTCCGTTTCACCCAGAATATTAGTTCGAAGCTGTAACAGCTCAGGTGTTGATGGAGCAAAGTCTACTAACAAATAACCGTACCGGTTACGCGATAGAGCCTTTTTATATATATCGGAAAATGCTGACTCTTTTTGACGACCGAATAACTGTCGACCTAAAGTTTCAATTTGACTAAAATCATGATTTTTCATTAGAATGTTATGTGAACAATTCATGGCTTTACTTCTACTAAAACTTTCCAGAATGAAACATTCTGTGTTATGAATATAACTGAAATAGATGAATGATGTCCTGCTGTGAAGGAGTTAGTGACAAATATATTATCACTCGCTTCTAAGAAACAATCATCGAGTATAAATAACAAGCCTTTATTACCCTCATTCCCCATTTCAGTGTAATCAAAGGGATTTAAAACATCTTTGGAGACTTTAAATTTGGATCCTATAGAAGGGTGCATTTCGAGGGGATGTTCAGATACCCCACAATATAAAATATATTGGAAATGCGTTTCATAAAGTTCAATGATCTTTTTTTTTTTTTTTTTTTTTTTTGACATAGGACTGACTTGCCGCTGTTACTAAACCCCGCTATTATAATACGGGCAGGATTGGAAAAAGATTTAAAATCAGCTCGGGGAAGGGACCTGTTGCCATGACGTCAGCACGCTCAATATTGAGGGCATGTATTCTATTCATCTAGACATCAATTATAGTGAATGAAAGTTAACGGCAATAACATTTGTTTAATTTTTAAGGTGAAATATATATATATTATATATATATATATATATATATATAATATACTATATATATATCTATATATATATATATATATATAAGGATTCCAGGAGAAGATATCAAGCAGCATTCAGCAGGGTCCAACAAACACATCAAAAAGGGCCATATTATTAGCAAGAGATGTTTCGCACATTATCTATGTGCATCTTCAATCTGTAAGAACAACATAAATACGTTAAAGTTTAAAAAACATAATATTCTATATAAAAAAAGATTAAGTAAAGAAAAAAAAAGTATTTACAAAATTTAAAATTAATACAAATTAAAGGTATATAGTAAAAAGGAACCAGTTCTCACCAAACCATCCAAAGGAGAAGGAGAAGAACGAATGACCAAAACTTGACACCAACCTACGACTTCAGTTATGCAAGATAAAGAGGAGAAGCGGAAACGTTAGAATTCAAAGAAGGAACAAGCCGTTTGATGTATAAGGACTCAAGGGTAGTTAGGTAATTGCTATGGCTTGTTCCACCAATAATAGAGAAGTGCTTTTTATTTATTTCAATTTTGCATATGGAGGCATGATTCTTTATATTAGAAAATTCTGGTTTGCTTAATGACCCGTTCTAAGCTGTATCCCACATGGCTACAGTATCTCATCTGCAGTAATGGTGTCAATGTTTTGGTCATTCGTTCTTCTCCTTCTCCTTTGGATGGTTTGGTGACAATTTAATAATAATAATAATAATAATAATAATAATAATAATAATAATAATAATAATATGTGCCATGATCGGTGGATGATCCGTTGCGCATGGAGGTTTCACAAGAGGGATGGGTGCTTTCTTCGCCGTGGCAATCTGCAAAAACGCGTTTTCATGAATATTGAGAGTGACAACATAAACACAGGTTTTTAAGATCTGTATATATTAACCCAATATTATACACACAGTCTACGTTCAACATGTGTAGTGATCAGATCGTATACGTGAATAGCAGTGCATGTATGGGTACATTTCCCGAAAATCGAGCGTGTAAATTTACCAACAGGTTAACCACCCTATATCATTATCGAAAGAAGTCGAATATGAAGTGGGTGTGGTGGGAGTCATTCTCCCGAAAATATACTATGCTGTTAAACCTGGTGACGATGATTTTACCATTCAATTTAACGTGATCTATAACGAGTCTACGGGAAACGCGTTTATACCTTTATTTATAAGTCTGTTTCTGGTTTGTTGGGGGGTGATATGAATGCAATGACTAGAGCGCTTAATACGTAAAATATTGAACAATTATACATATTTTATGGTGAGCATATTCACGGAGCTATCCGCAGGAATGGTTTATTCTTGTGGAATGATGATATGAAGAGAATGAGTATTCGACATAACAATGCAGGTGTAGCAAAAGTTGATACGATTGATTCAATTACTATCAAATTCTGTGAAAAAGCAGCCATCATACTCGGTTTCAATGAAAGGGTGAGGTATATGGTATACAGTTCGGGTACGCTGAGACCTCATCGCGGTAGAAATATATTTGTACACGATCAATGTGTTGAATACATTTACATGTATTCGGATATCGTTGAACCTACCACATTGGGCGATAAAATGGTTAACATCTTAGACTGTTTCACGTTAAAGGTCCGCAAAACGCCATTTATAAACCTTTAAATACCATTGACGTATTGGATTACATTACAATCAGTGTATCGGATCAGAAAGGTGAAGAAATAATGTTTATTAAAAATGGGGTTGTATCATGCACTCTGCATATAAGACCTAGATAAAAGCTATCACACTTTTTCTTATAAACGCCGTACGTGACATATACCTCCCGTAGTATTTGACTGACATGGCTGGTGAACACACCATATATTTGAGCAGTCTCAGATGTTTGGACACGTACACCAAAAATTCACCGTCAAAATTTGCAAATAGATTACCTACACCTATATTATTACCTAACGGGGTTGAATATGAAGTAGGTTCAGCCTCGATCATGTTCCCGGGTACTTATTACGCTATATTATCAAAAGACGATTTACTTCACTCTCGAATCTATTGAAAACAAAGAGTCATAAACGTGATATGCGCACAT
>NC_087208.1:93419478-93464233 GCF_015104395.2 Macrobrachium nipponense | reverse complement strand
GAAGTAGGATTATTTACCCTACCAAAAAATAGAAATTAAACCTTTAGTTTTTAGTATCTAATACTTATCTTCAGCCACCAATGTTAATATATCGGTCGGTCATTGGGATGTTTTTACGTGGAAAAATCACCGTAGAAACAACTTCTTTCTTTTTCGATAGTAACGGTATAAATCCAAAATATTCAACGGGTGGTTTTAATTGCTACCGCATATCGGACATTTTTTTAAATTTTTCTTTGCGATAATAATCTAACTCAAGATAAGAAAGTTCCATTCAACACATGAGAAAGTGTATGGCGCGAAATTGTCATCTTGTGTCCTTGTAAACAATGCGTCTGTGTCTAAGAATAAAATATTTATTGAAAAGCCGTAAAAGGGGGCGCTATTTTATCGGCTGTAAACTACCTTTAGTCCGTGAGTTTGATAGGGAGTATTTTTAATTGAAAGAAAAATGAAAGGAGTTTTTAATGTTATCCCCGCCTGTTTTACATACCGAAAGGAGGTTAATGAATGAGAAAGGGGGGTTTGTGATAAACACTGATAATAATATTTACTAACCTTGAGGGTAATGGTAAGGTTGGGATGCACCGTTAGTAACAATGGCACGTACCTCTTTAAAGTTAAATAAAAAGAATTGCAAAATTTCCCACGGACAGTTGAATCACTCACGGGACCCTCCTCATTCTCCTATAGAAGGGTGTGGGCGAGGTGGCTAGAAGTAGCTTGGGAGGAGGGGGTAAACATGTTGCTCCGGGATTACGTTGAAAACAGTTAAAGGGGATCTTAGCCGCAAACAAGGCAATTCCAATTTAACCAGGTTTCTTATTCCAATTTCTTTAAATTTAAAGAACTTTAAAAGTCGTACATTTACCGCCTTTTGTTAAACACTTACAAAATTTAGCTCGTCTACGATTGAATGGAATGAAGAAGGGGGAATTTTAGGCTCATCCACTGGCAGGTTATAATATTTTAGAAATCGCTCGAGAATTTTCAAGGGAGTAAAAAACCAACCAACGTTTGATAATATTTTCCAATTTATCACTACGTTAATTGAGATGGGCGAGGGGTTAAAGATTGGATATTTAAGGGAATGGCAGCCTCATTGAAAAACAAATAGAAGCATGGCGCCAATGCATTGGAAAAGAGGCTGGTAAGTGGTATGGAAGATGGTGGGACCAATAAAGCGAAAAGACAAAAAGAAAATGGCGGAGGTGTTGCCGTGGGTTACCTTTATTAACCATGTTGGGGGAAATGATACAGCCTTGTTTCAATTGTGTTGATTAAACCCTATGCATGATAAATACCACTTGTTTTAATCACGAGGTGTTGTAATAAGCAGTTCGAAAGTGTGTCGGCCTTAGCGTGATTCATAGCGTTCAGGTGGCATGATACAACTTGTTTTTAATCAGTGATTTTTTGAATAAAGGGGGCCCATCTTTAATGACACAGTTGTCAGGGGGCGGGGAATCTCGATTTCGGGATTTGGTGGGTCATTAATTGTTGAACCATCGGGAAGTGTTAAGGGCGCCACACTCTCGCCATGGCTTCGTCAAACCTCCTCGGTGCAAGTTAGTTTTTTTTTTCGGGAACTTGTCCCGAAAATAGGTTCAGAAAGATAAGTACTTTGCTTAGTAGTGGGCCACTAAATTGTGGTTACATTGCAGGAATTAACGGTGGTGGTTTGAAGACATTCGTTTCGAATACTATCCATAACGCCCTAGATTGCAGGCTTTCGCTATTTCCTCGGGAGCTTGGTGCGAACATACGCGGTGTTTGAAGGGTGTGCAGGCCCTTTGTGAAAAGGGCCGGAAAATATTACCTCTTGGATTGGGATGATGAAGTAGATCTCCCTACCGTAGCTACTTTATTAACACTGTCGAAGATGAATTGAATGCCCAAAAGAGTGTAGCATATTCCAAGATGAGTAGGGATACCAAGCAGATGAGTTCAACCACTTTTTTCCTTCGGTGAGGAAATTAAAGGAAGAATGATTTAAATCATCGTATGACTATTGTAAGTAAGCCTTAGGATTTTTTATAATGTATTAGCTCACTTAGGTTAGTTTTTAAGTTCCTCTTTCATTTCCGAAGGCTGTAAAGTTCATTATTAATTCTTCCTTCTTGTTAGTAGGGTCTCCTCACTCCAGTGGTATTTTTGTTTTAGTCTTGTTGACTATCCGCTCCCTGTTTCTCCCCTCCATATTTTGGCTTTGCTGAGTTGACTTGAGGCCTGATTTCCAAGCTACAGGCAGTTTGTATCTGCCCTTGACTTGTGAGCCTGCTATCTCTCTCTGTTCATGGAATTACAGCAAGTCTGAGAAAATATATATCTTCAGCTGGCAGTCTCTCTATATCTTCACCATTTCATTATTACCTCTGGTGCAGTACTTGCCAGAGGGGCCTCGCTTTGCGACGGTAAGGCATGTCATTCATTTATAATATATTGACCAAGATTACTGGGATCACGGCGTCCATAATTATTTTCAAGATGACTGGGATCACGGCTGTCCTGCAGTAGCAGATGAATTTTCTGATAGAGGTAATTGTATTTGCTGTCCTCGCCTTTATTGGAGTGCTTTTGGGAGGAGACCTGAATCATTTCATCATCATCCTTTAGCATGTAAAATTCAGGTTATTGCTTTCTTTTTTGTTAATTTCTAATCCTCTCTGGGCCCCCTTTCCTCCTTCAGAGGTTGAATGTGTTGCCTAATCATTTGTGTATGTGTTGTGTGTAAATGATTTTTGTGATTTAATGTTAATGAAGAGGCTTAGTAATAACTTTTTGTATTTTATTGAATTATAATATATATTGGCTTTTTTTCATGGTTTTGCTATCCCCCTTGAGTTATTCTTGTGCTGCATTTACTTGGGCTTTCTTCCACCTTAGTGGATTGCTGCCTTTTGAACACCTTAGTTTGTGGTATTTTGATTATTTATGGTTCTGTAGACCTAGTGTGTGTTGTGGTCCAACGAGGCCATTACACTATGTCAAATATGTTATCTTCCTCGCCGGTATCGGACAAAGTGGACGAGTTAACATGGCATGGTTGAATCAGTATTTAATGATGAAATGAAAAAAAAAAATTGGTAAAGTCACTTGCGTGGTCATCATGAAAAAGAATTTATCCCTGCTAGAGGAAAGAAAGATGTGTGGTAGATTTATATATGAAGAACTTGTTGTCAAGATTTAAAAGCTTAGATGTATTAGATGAATTAACTTTCACACACGATCGGGGAACTGGAGAAGATGTGTGTGGTATATACTAGCAACATGTCTCAAAGATGTATTATTTTCGTAAAACGAATGTTTATCATGTCTGTGTATTCTTTTGTAAACCATTTCCAGTGTATTCTTGTATGACTTTGTATGGAATATCAATTCATGCATTTCTGTATGACTTTTGTTACAAAAATAATAACAATTCTGTATGTAATCTGATTTTCCATTTAACCTCTTTAAGTATGGAATATTATGCATCTATATACACATGTCATAAATGATTAAGACTGAAATTGATTTTGTTAAGTTAAGTTCAGAGTTTCCTATTGACTTAAAAAAATTTGCATTTGGGAGTGAATTCGTGGACATGTTGAGAACCTGTGATTTCAAGTTTTTATATCATCATCAGGGGCTAGTGGAGGGAATTCGGGGTGAGGGTTGAAATCAGGGTTTTTTTTACCTACGTAGACTATGAGAAACTTTGGGGCCAGGGTTGAAATCAGGGTTTTTACCTCCCATAGAGTATGAGGAATTTTGGGGTTAGGATTGAAATCAGGGTTTTTACCTCCCATAGAGTATGAGGAGTTTTGGGGTTAGGGTTGAAATCAAGTCTTTTTTTTACCTCCCGTAGAGTATGAGGAGTTTTGGGGTTAGGGTTGAAATCAGGGTTTTTACCTCCCATTGGGTATGAGGAGTTTTGGGGTTAGGTTAGGTTTCAGGTTAGGTTAGGTTTGGCTACCTGGGGTTAGGTTAGGTTAGGTTTGGCTACCTGGGGATCTGATTTTCCATTTAACCTCCTATAGAGTATGAGGTACTTTGGGGTTATGGTTGAAATCAGGGTTTTTACCTCCCATAGAGTATGAGGAGTTTTGGGGTTAGGGTTAGGTTAGGTTTCGGGTTAGGTTAGGTTAGGTTTCAGGTTAGGTTAGGTTTTGCTACCTGGGGATCTGATTTTCCATTTAATCTCCCAAAGAGTATGAGGTACTTTGGGGTTAGGGTTTAAATCAGGGTTTTTACCTCCCTTAGAGTATGAGGAGTTTTGGGGTTAGGGTTAGGTTAGGTTAGGTTGGGTTGGGTTAGGTTAGGTTAGGTTAGGCTACCTGGGGATTAGCACCTAGGAGTTGAGGGACAATGGGGTTAGGTTAGGTTGAGGGACAATGGGGTTAGGTTGGGTTAGGTTAGGTTAGGTTACCTGGGGATTAGCACCGTGGGGTTGAGGGACAATGGGGTTAGGTTAGGTTAGATTACCTGGGGATTAGCACTGTGGGGTTGAGGGACAATGGGATTTTTCCCCCTACTAATGCAAGCCTTGATACTCAGAGCTCTGAACAAATTATTGCATGTGAACAATTTGAGGAAGATGAATCACAGATTGATTATGAACATTCAATAATAAATGAAGATGAATCAGAAATTGATTGTACATATCTCATAATGGATGAAGGTAAAGAAGAAAAATATATCAATGAAGTCCTGTTATTAGGAAAAATAAATAAGACTGAATTAAATTCAACAATACTATTGGATGAAAGTTCTGATGAAATGGATGTCTGTTATTTCTCAGAGATACACAATGAGGAAAAAATATGTTTAGTTAGTACTGCAGATGACCATACTGTCAGATTTGTGCTTAACAGAGAAGTAGTTTTGTACCCACAATGCCTAACCAAGGTTTGTCTTGCATGAAACAGATGTAATGCTAACTTTGTTAGGATGGACAATTCCCTAGTTCACACGAATGGTACTAATTGCGAGATGTATGTCCAGAATTACTCAGACAAAAGAATATTACTAAGGTCTAGTATAGAGTTTTGTACAGGAATTATAGTGAATAATCCTTTACTAACACTAGGTGAAAAGGCATTCTTCTCTTGCACAGAACCAAGTTCATTTTTAGATAAAGAAGTAAATAAAACAGACTTTCCTCAGAATAGAAATAAATTACCACAAATATTGGTGAGGTATAGAAATGCCATTGCTTTAGAAGGAGATAAGTTAGGAAGAGCAGATACTTTGCAGCATAAGATTTTAATACAAGATGGAACTAAACCATTCTATATACCTAACTATAAGTTACCAATAGGTCAAAGACTGATTGTAGATAAATTGATTGACGAAATGAAGAATGATGGAGTAGTAGTACCTTCTAAATCACCATATAATTAAACTCTCTTGTTAGTTCCAAAGAAAGATGGCAGTTGGAGAAGGGTAAAAGATTATCGGAAATTAAATTCACACACCATCCCAGATAGAATGCCAATGCCTGTCATAAATTATATGTTAGCTCAATTAGGTGGAGCAAAAATATTTACGTCATTCGACTTGCTTAGTGGATATTGGCAGGTACCCTTAGGTGAAGAGTCCAAGCCTTTGACAGCTTTTAGTACTCATAAGAAACATTTACAGTTTGAAGTCATGCCCTTTGGTCTTACATCAGCCCCTTTAACCTTTACTCGACTGATGCTCCAAATCTTGGGAGATATAGAGGATGTTTCAGTGTATCTAGATAATGTAGTCATTTCTAGTAAGGACTTGGATAGTCACTTTAAGACGTTAGAAATAGTGTTAGAAAGACTGAAGAATGCAGCATTAAAGATAAAAATTAAGAAATGTCAATTCATGATGAGATCATTAGAGTATTTAGGACATGCCATCAGTGAAAATGGACTGTGTATGCAGGAAGGTAAAAAAAGGGCAATTGTAGCATATCCAGCTCCTAGTAACTTGAAAGCCTTGAGAAGATTGTTAGGAATGATAGGTTATTACAGGCCGTTTATTAAGGGATTTGCCACTATAGCCAAACCTTTAACAGATTTAACTAAGAAGGATGCATCTTATGAATGGAAGGCAGAACATGAAAGGACTTTCCAAACGCTCAAAGAATTGATGATAAGAAATCCAATTTTAGTTTACCCAGATTTTTCAAAGGAATTTTACTTAGACTGCTATGCTTCCAGTGCAGGTGTAGGTGCAGTATTAATGCAACAGTGGAAAACAAGAGTGAGAGCAGAATATTATGCAAGTAGAGTTTTGAATGCTGCAGAAAGAAATTATAGCACTACCGAGCGGGATTGCTTGGCTCTATATTGGGGATTACGAAAGTTTAGGCATATTTTGCTAGGACATAAAGTTAATGTGCTTACAGATCACAAACCTATTTGTGATCTATTAAGAAAAGAGCTTTCACAAATAATATGAAATTTAACAGATGGTTTATAAGTGTCTTAGAATTTGCCCCAGAGTTTAGATATATCCCAGGTAGATATAACACTATAGCAGATGCATTGTCAAGATCGCAAGAAGAGACTGAGAAACAAATCACAACTAATACCTTCTGCTTTAGTTGTCATATCACAGATCTAGATTTGGAAAGAGTTCACATCGAACAACAAACGGATACTAACATTAGAAAAATAATGGGTAACTTAATGCAAAATGAGGATGATCAGTCTGAATTTCAATTAATCAGTGGAATTCTATATAAAACATCAGAAGAACCGAATGCTTGTTCACGTTTGTATGTACCTAACACACTAACCCAAGAGGTTTTAGAACTAACACACTCTTACAGATTGTCAGGACATCCTGGAATAAAGAAAACATGTAGAACGGTCACTAGAAACTATTTTTGGCCTAATTGCAATGAAGATACTAAGAGATTTGTTGAGAATATCCATATCTGTAACGTACACAAGGGTAACGTAAATATAAAGGCCCCTCTTGAGATATATCCATCAGAATTAAGTCCATTCCAAGTAGTTTCAATGGATTTGCAGGTCCATTTCCAAACACAACTAGACGTAACCGTCAGATATTAGTTTTCTTAGATTACTTGACTAGATATGTTGAGATTATTCCAGTAAGAAATAGAGAAGCAACCACTGTAGCAGAAGCTCTGAAATCTAGAATAACTACTAGACATTCATGTTCTCAAACACTATTATCTGATAATGCAGAATTTACAAGTGACATTTTAAAGAAATTGTGTGAGTTTTATGAAATGAAAAAGTGTTAGATTATAGCTTATAAACCAAGCTCTAATGGAGCAGTTGAGAGAACAAATTGTAAGATAAAGGATGTACTGAAAACTTTGGTGACTCCACAGACTGAAGATTGGGACTTAACTCTTTGAAGACATACAGTTCACCTTTAATAACACTGTAAATGAATCTGTTGGAGAAACCCCACACTTTTTGTTATATGGTTATCAGAAAAGAATGCCAAATAATCTTTTAGACGTTGCAACTCCACCCAGACATACTCATAATTAGGAAGACTATGTTGCATGAAAGACGAGAAGGACTTTCGAGACAGTTAAATGTATAGGGCTTGATTAAAGGAGTTACATCAAAAGTCTGGCAAGTATTACAATCAGAAATCCACAGTTCCAGATTTAAAAATAGGGCAACAGGTATATGTGCTTAACCATAGAATTGAAGGACCTAATGTTAAAGTGAGTCCTAAATTCCAAGGTCCATATAAATTTAAGCTAATGCATGAATCAACTTTAAATGAAACTGTTGCACATTGGAACCATATTAAAGTTGTACATTCCGACATTTGGTCAGAAGAACATTTAAAAGAATTTAAAGAATTAAAGGAGTCAAGTAGTGAAGAAAACATTAACGTAAATGCTTCCCATACTTCATCAGCATTAGTGACTCCGAGATACAATTAAAGGAAAAGATAGGACCAAGTGCAACGGTCTATGACATTGTTGTAAAAGGTTTACTGCTTAGGATGTATTTTTGTAGGAAATGGATTTCACTATGGCTCATGGTGAGTCATATCTGCATCTCCCTCTTGCAAATCAAGAAGGGAGCAATCTTAAAGGATCCAGGTCAAGTAAAGATGATACACGATATTGCAATGGTAAAGATTAATATAACAACCGTGGATCGGCAACAGGAACAATTGAGGGAACTACTTAATGAACTTGAAAGTGTCATAGATAGTAACCAAAATGGTACCAACACAGTTTTGTTAATGAAGCTCAGAAATTATATCAGCCAAGTTCTACCTAAAAGAATTAGAAAGCGTTCACTCTCTCCATTTATAGGTACAGCATTAAACACTTTGTTTGGTGTGGCCACTGATACTGTTGTAGAGAAAGATAGAGCTAGAATAGAAAAGCTAGAAATGTGGGCAGCTGAACGAGGTACCATTATGAACAAGGTAATTGATGCAGCTAACAAAAATCAAATGTTGATTAATAAACTGAAGGATTTTGTTAACAGTGTAGCTCAAAATATTACAGCAGAAATAAATAGATTACATAAGTCTAAACTTGTGAACCAGTTAATGTTTGAAACAGAGTCATTTTTGTTAAACTATAAAGAACTTCTGAATGCCATTATAATGTCCAGAAAGAACATTTGATCACCATAACTTATCAGTCCTAGTGAATTAAACCTCATTATAGAAAGGTGTATGTCAGATCACCACTTCAAGCCGCTTGTGCATAATGTCCTTACTTATTATAGTTTAATAACAATTAAGATGGTTTCTGGTCACATTGTTTTAGTTATACAATTTAATAGTAATGACGTTAATAACTTGATATCGATTTACCCTTTCCCAATGTTAGTAAATAACAAGTCCATTGTTTTGAACCAGGACATGGTACATTTTGCATTGCAACAGAATTTCCTTGTTTTAGTACAACTAAGTAACAAACATTTTGATGATTGTATCATGCTTGAAGCCAACGAGTTTGTTTGTAATATAGTTTTTATGAGCCACTCAACAAGTTGTATCGCATAGATGATTTAATTAATGACAGAAATGGCGAGAATAACTGTGAGTATGTCCCTTACAATCATGATTTCAAGGCTCAAATACTGTATGATGAGTTCGTAGTGTTTTCACAAAATAAAGGTTACAATTAACGGTTGGGGTTGGGTTAGGTTAGGTTGGGGTTAGTTTAGGATAGATAGGTAGGTGGTTAGGTTGGGATTGGTTATGTTAGGTAGGTTAGGTTAGGGGTAGTTTAGCTAGGTTAGATTAGGTTAGGTTGGTAGGGTGTTTGGGTTAGTAGTTTAGGGGGTAGCTAGGTTTGATAGGTTTAGGTTGGTAGTTATGGTTATTAGTTAGGTTGGGGTAGGTTATAGGTTAGTTAGTTGGGAGTTAGGTTTTGGAGGTTAGTTAGGTTAGGTTGGGGTAGATAGGTTAGGTTAGATTAGGTTGGTATGGTTAGGCTAGGTTAGGTTAGGGTAGTTATGTTAAGTTAGCTTAGGTTAGTTTGGGGGTAATTAGGTTAGAATAGGTAAGGTTAGGTTGGGGGTAGATAGGTTAGGTTAGCTTAGTATGGTTAGGCTAGGTTAGGTTGGGGTAGTTATGTTAAGTTAGCTTAGGTTAGCTTGGGGGTAATTAGGTTAGATTAGGTAAGGTTAGGTTGGGAGGGTTAGGTTAGATTAGACTGGGGATAGATAGGTTAGCTTAGGTTAGGTTGAGGGTAGTTAGGTTAGATTAGGTTAGGTTGGTAGAGTTAGGTTAGGTTAGGTTAGGTTGGGGGTAGATAGGTTAGATTAGGTTAGGTTGGAGGGTTAGGTTAGGTTAGGTTTGGGGGTAGATAAGTTAGATTAGGTTAGGTTAGGTTAGGTTTGGGGGTAGATAGGTTATATTAGATTAGGTTGGAGGGTTAGGTTAGGTTAGGTTTGGGGGTAGATAAGTTAGATTAGGTTAGGTTAGGTTAGGTTGGGGGTAGATAGGTTGGATTAGATTAGGTTGGAGGGTTAGGTTAGGTTAGGTAGGGGGCAGTTAAGTTAGATTAGGTTAGGTTGGTAGGGTTAAGTTAGGTAAGGTTGGGTGTAGATAGGTTAGATTAGGTTTGGTTGATAGGGTTAGGTTAAGTTTGGTTAGGGGTAGTTAGTTTAGGTTAGGTTGGGGGTAGATGGGTTAGATTAGGTTAGGTTGGGGGGTTAGGTTGAGGGTAGTTAGTTTAGATTAGGTAAGGTTAGGTTGGGTGGGGTAGGTTAGGTTAGGTTAGGTTGGGGATAGTTAGGTTAGGTAGGGGAGTTGTTTTTAGGTTAGGTTGGTTTCAGGTTAGTTTTAGGTAGAGTTAGATTAGGTTAGGTTGTCAGTAGTTAGGTTAGATTAGGTTAGGTTAGGTTTGGGTAGTTAGGTTAGATTAAGTTAGGTAGGGGTGTGGGTTAGGTTAGGCTGTGAAGGTTAGGGTAGGGCGAATTGGATATTAAAGGCATTTGTAGCTTAGTATGTATATGAAATCACCACTAATGTATGTATATGATCACCCGTGATGTGATAAGAATTCATAATATGGCTAAGTGCGGCAAAGTTCAACTTGGTTAACATGGCAGAGGGTGTTGGATAACGATTCTAATTACAAATACCTAGGTTTGACTGAGATTTGTAAGCTCGGAACTGTTATCAACTCATAACCTCACTTGTTGGCTGGGTGGATAATGTCACTGCAGTCCTGATTTCTTCTTTGTCTGACTGGTGGTTTGAACCCACAGGAGGACGAAATAATTGTCAACTAAAAAATTTCCCTCCAGTTGACATGTATGAAAAAATATTAATTCCAGGGTGGAGTGAATTGGATATTAAAGGACATTTGTAGCTTGATGCTTATATGAATCACTTAAACTTACGTAATGCAATAAGCAGAAGAAATGAATGAACCCCAGAATAATTCATAGGATGCAGATTACCACTTATGTATCCAAGTTCAAATACTGTTCATATTTACTTAAATCTTCTCCTTCTCCCCCTCTACGCATCCCTACACCTCTAGGTCAGTACTGAGAAATAGAGATACCTAGGTCAAAGTCAGTACTGAGATAATAGAGATACCTAGGTCAAAGTCAGTATTGAGATAAGCGATCTGCCCAGGTCAAGGTCGTTACTGAGTAAGCAAGCTACCTAAAGTCAAGGTCGTTACTGAGGTAAGTGAGCTACCTAGTGCAAGGCCAGTATTAAGATAAGCGATAACTAATTATTTAACAATCAAAACGTAGAGACAACCAACACTAAGGGAGTAAAAATAAATGGAAATCTGAATGAATATCTAACCATACAAAACCAGATGATTGCCTATAAAGGCAGAATAATGATTACAGAGGTGTTTAAGATTTTGTGCAGTACTTCAGTGAACTCTAAGCGATTGTCTTCCAACAGGAAATTATTCGAATTCTCCAATGTCAAGAAATAAACAAGTAAAAAAGGCCGTGAAGAGTGGGGGCGTCAGCCACGGCCCATAAAACTCTTAGCTGTGGTGGCCTACGTTGTTGGTACCTTTATCGCTGCCAGAAGTACGATTATGGCTAACTTCAACCTTGAATAAAATAAAATCTACTGAGGCTAGAGCGCTGCAATTTGGTGTGTTTGATAATTGGAGGGCGGATGACCAACATAACAATTTGCAGCCCTCTGGCCTCCGTAATTTTCAAGATATGAGGGCGGACGGAAACACATAGCCTGCGCAATAGTTTTCTTTTACAGAAAGCTAAAGCCAAGACCTACAACTGCTAACAAATAAAGTAAAAAAAGAAAAATACATATGCACATTCGAGCATTTAAAACGACAAAGGGAAGAAATGGTAAGGAAAAAGTCAATGAAAAAAGGTTAACAGAATTGTATGAATAAAGGCATGTGCAAAATTAAGTTCTCTTTCTTCAAAACGATTAAAATAAAAGACGACTTAATAATAAAGCAATAATAAACCAGTGAAGACGAGTAGCGCAAGAGTGCATGGGAAGAAGGACTGATAAAAGTAGACGAAGACCCAGAAACATACAGAGACAGGAGAATGACAAACAGAACAGAGGACTGGCACAACAAACCAATGCACGGGCAATATATGAGACAGACTAAAGAACTAGCCAGCGATGGCACATGGCAATGGCTACAGAGGGGAGAGCTCAAGAAGGAAACTGAAGAAATGATAACAGCGGCACAAGATCAGGCCCTAAGAACCAGATATGTTCAAAGAACGATAGACGGAAATAACATCTCTCCCATATGTAGGAAGTGCAAAACGAGAAATGAAACCATAAACCACATAGCAAGCGAATGTCCGGCAATTGCACAGAACCAGTACAAAAAGAGGCATGATTCAGTGGCAAAATCCCTCCACTGGAGCCTGTGCAAGAAACATCAGCTACCTTGCGGTAATAAGTGGTACGAGCACCAACCTGAAGGAGTGATAGAAAACGATCAGGCAAAGATCCTCTGGGACTATGGTATCAGAACAGATAGGGTGATACGTGCAAATAGACCAGACGTGACGTTGATTGACAAAATCAAGAAAAAAGTATCACTCATTGATGTCGCAATACCATGGGACACCGTATTGAAGAGAAAGAGAGGGAAAAAATGGATAAGTACCAAGATCTGAAACTAGAAATAAAAAGGATACAGGATATGCCAGTGGAAATTTTACCCATAATCATAGGAACACTAGGCACGATCCCAAGATCCTTGAAAAGGAATCTAGAAAAACTAGAGGCTGAAGTAGCTCCAGGACTTATGCAGAAGTGTGTGATCCTAGAAACGGCACACATAGTAAGAAAAGTGATGGACTCCTAAGTAGGCAGGATGCAACCCGGAACCCCACACTATAAATACCACCCAGTCGAATTGGAGGACTGTGATAGAGCAAAAAAAAAAAAAAAAAAAAAAAAAAAAAATAATAATAATAATAATAATAATAATAATAATAATAATAATAATAATAATAATAATAATAATAATAATAATACACAGAACCAGTACAAAAAGAGGCATGATTCAGTGGCAAAATCCCTCCACTGTAGCCTGTGCAAGAAACACCAGCTACCTTGCAGTAATAAGTGGTACGAGCACCAACCAGAAGTAATAGAAAACGATCAGGCAAAGATCCTCTGGGACTATGGCATCAGAGCAGATAGGGTGATACGCGCAAATAGACCAAACGTGACGTTGATTGACAAAATCAAGAAAAAAGTATTACTCATTTATGTCGTAATACCATGGGACACCATATTGAAGAGAAAGAAGGATATGGGATATGCCAGTGGAAATTGTACCCATAACCATAGGAACACTAGGCACGATCCCAAGATCCCTGAAAAGCAATCTGGAAAAACTAGAGGTTGAAGTAGCTGCAAGACTCATGCAGAAGAGTGTGATGATGTGACCCGGAACCCCACACTACAAATACCACCCATTAGAATTGAGGACTGTGATAGACCAAGAAAAAGAAAATAATAATAAAGCAAAGACGCATGACATTCTACAAAAAATTCAAAAGAACACATAATAAAAACACACATACTACACATAATACACACACACACACACACACACACACACACACACACATATATATATATATATATATATATATATATATATATATATATATATATATATATGTGTGTGTGTGTAAGTATTTACATAATAAAAATATGGAATGTTAGTCCATATATATAAAAGTCTAAAACTAAAGAGGTCAACCAGATGCTTGCAGGAATGTGATCAGACTATAGACGCTAAAGATGACGTATACATAAGTATGTAGGCTAAGATGACATGCCGTCACCTGTTAGTCATCAATTGTTTATAAACATTAGTCCAAGTCCCTGCTTGAGATTACTACCGCCTACGTGATCTGTAGCGTGTCTCATTTGATTGTGTGTTCGTATGAAACTATGCATTGTATGTATGTTCATATGTTCGAACTACTGTCTGCTTCTTCATAACTTGTAACGGAGATGGTAGACAAGCAGAACAGAGTTAGCTATCGTTATTAGAAGACCTGTACCTCTTACCTAAGCTTTATCATGTAGATGGAATAGGAATTAGCCATCATCATTGGCAGAAGCGATCAAGCTATCGTCATAGAAGACTTGTACAATCATATCTGATCTTCAGCATGTAAAACTTCAAGATATATCTATTTTTATACTTAGGTCTACAAGAACCTCACCGAACCATGAGTTTAACACATCGTCGTAAAGATAATACCGACTTCGTAAGTGATCTACAAAACCCAGACACTCATTGAAGATGGAAGTGCAATACCAACCGACTTAGCGTAAGTTTATCGCTAGTCTAACATTACCTCATAGGGCGCCTTATCATACAAGGCACAAGCCCTAATATTTGGTGGCCAGCGGACCAGAAGAACTCTACAACGTCCTACGAAGACAGAATAATAAATCATGAAGTCAACGACGACGAAAGCAGCAGATTCTTCAAGCAACCTAGTATCATCATTAGTGAGCGACTTCAGAAAACAACAAGATTCGTCAAGCAACTTAGTATCATCGTTAGTGAATAACTTCAAGAAACAAAACCGACGTGTCCTTTCCTACGGCAACGGAAGCTTCTCTCTCATTAGAATCATTCAAGAAAACATCGTTAGTGAGCGTTTCCGGCACTGCAAGAAACAAACCGAACGCGTCTGCAGCATCGGATTTTTTCAAGGGCTCGAATCATCGAAACAACGCGCACGGGGGAAAAACAAACCTGAAGCCAACCCAGGTCGTCCGCTAAAGGGTAGAGAAGGAGGACCAAGGCCGGTGTGTCGTTATCGGAACACCGTGACTTCCCACAAAAGCAAGCTAAGTACAATTTTTTATTCATTTGGAGTAACTTTGAGTGTTTCCTTTGCAGGTCGAATTTCGTTATTCCTGTGGCTGAAGTTACGAGACATTCTTAATCTTACTTTTTACAGAAATTATCTACATCATTGAGATTTCGCTAACTGCGAGTTTTTATCTTTGAGTGTCTGTTTCCAGAAGTTCTACTGAAATATCATAATCATATACTATGTTAATTTTATAATTTTGGGTGATTATTAATCCCTTACGTAACAAATCATATTAAACAGTGAATATGCGTTTACGCAGTGGACGTCTGTATTTATACAGATGCATGGATAGGGTCGTTAAGCACCGTAGTGATTAGAAAACACACAAAAACAAGTGGAACACCCGTACAAATCTAGATAAATTAGAGGTAACACTATTTCGGGTCATGACAATAAATGCCCCTCCTTTTGCAAGTCCGATCGCAGTTTTAGCCTTGAGTTTTTGAGTTATATAAAATATCGAACCTCAATGACTCAACTTAACTTTAAAAATATGGCTGGATTGCAAGGAATAACATGTCTGTAAAAAACAATTTCATGGCATGGCTAAATGCGCTGACCAGGATCCCTCACTATTTCAAAATTTTAGCAAAGAATGAAGTACAAACAGTTAATATTGAATGCAGTAGTGATAACTTGTCTTATTAGTAATCGCTCAGTTCCAATAGTAGTTTTTTTCGTCCCCCCCCCCCATCATTGCTTTATACCTAACAAGTTAACATAAAAATGCTAAAAAAACACACAATACGTTGCCGATGGTAATAAAGAGAAGGATCCTAATTATTACAAAAAGAAATAGAAACAGTAGCCCGTTCAGAATCAAACAAGCAAACTCGGTGACTGTGTCACTAGTCAAGCGGTCAAGGTTAGTACATCTGCCGAGTTTTTCAAAGCAAAGGCAAATTCCACACAATAAGCGACTCTAGCAAGAGTGGGGAAAAGCGATACCGATATCTTTTTGAATTAAAAAAGGATTTTTCCTATGAAACATACGACCGTATAAAAGTAATCAGAGGCAGGTTTTTCGTTTCTTTTTAATACATAAGTTATAATAAATACTGGTGGATTAAACCCAACTGTACGCGCCGTAAAAATTAGAATATCTTGTTTTATTTCATTAGTACACGTATATCCTGTATTTACGGACTCACGTCTGTTTGTTCGAACTTCCCTAATGAGAAGTCCGGATAAGCGAGCGCTTACAGATACCTCTATAGTTATTAAAAAAACATTGATCTGTATCTAGTGTAATTGTAAGATCCATCTAGGGGGTATACAAAAATTATCTTACATCCTGCAAAATAAGGCGTGTTATCAAAGGGAAATCCTATAACTTCAAACATATTAAAATCCGTTTGAACAAAAATGAGACAGTTAATCAAATAATAACTTATATAAAGGAACTATACATTTGTCTCATAAATCGTAACATTGTTCAAATGACCCAACAGAATTCTCCCACAACCGCAGTCGCAGTTTGCACGCAAAATCTCGAGAAGCATGCACCCTCGAAAAGCCTTAGTGCGTGTAAAAAGACTTTGCTGGGAAATGAAATTTTAATCCTTCCCGACACTCTGAAATATAACGATTTCCGCGAACAAAGCCCTAAAAGTATACATATCGTGGATACGGAAGTTATAAATATCGCATTTTTTATTGTTGCTAATTTTTAATCACGCCCAACCAGTCGTGGATGAATCTCTCTGATAATCTATCTAAAGTAATATCCGTAAAGTCATTCAAGCAGAGGTGATTCAGCAGAATTTTTTTTATCTCTACCTGAATACCAGGAAGTTTCTCCACTAGCGAGTGATCTCTGGGAGAAAAACGGATGTCATTGAAAACAAAACACGGTCTAAGGACAAACATAAAGCTATTTACGTACCTTCGTGTAGACTCTCAATGAAATTTCAAAATAGAGATAAATGACGAAGTTGAAAATGTTAGTAATAGGAGCCATTAGGAAATCAAATAAGCCCATATAATAATTTTTTCCCTCAAACGTCATGCCATAAAAGATCGGACTTGGCGTATCTGCGCAGATTACTGTCGCTTAAACAAGGAAACGACTTCCGATATTTCCAGTGCGATGTACCGACGACATCTTATCTCGTTAGCTTAGAATAAATTTTTTCACCAACTTGGACTTACTTAAAAGTTTTTACCTGATACCATTACCTAAGTGATTGTACCTCATACACCGTTTTCAGCACACTCAGGGGACATTATCAATTTTTTACGTATGCCTCCGGCTTACGTTGCGCCCCAAATTATAATATAGTGTTTGGAGACTTTTAGGGGATACCCTACATGCTTATATGGATGATCTTGTAATCTTTTCTAATACCTTAGAAGTACATTCACATAAAGTAGAGCTAGTGCTACAGAGACAAAGACAAATAATCTCAGAGTAAAATATCTAAATGTGAGTTTTTGTTTAAAACCCGAACATGTTTATCTAGGTTTTATGTGTCTGGTCAAGGTCTTAAAAGTAGTCCATGGTAAGGTGTCGGCTATTCATAACTTTCCGGTACTTATTAACGTAAAAGGGGGAGGGGGGGATACAGCACTTTTGCGCTGTAGTGGGTATTACAATCGTATGTAAATATGTAACTCTTCAATGATGACAGCTCCTTTAACAGATCTTACGAAGTAGAGCGTAGATTTATTATGGTCTGAAAAGCATCAACAGGCGTTCGATATCTTAAAAGCGGAATGCAGCTTACCTAACTTAAAAATCCCTGATTTAAATAAGGAATTTTTTTTATTGCAACAGACGCCTCAGACCAAGGGGTAAGAGGGATACTACTTCAGTAATATGATAAACAGTTCTTTCCTATAGCTTTTATTCACGTAAACTAAAGCCCTCTGAAAGTAAATATGCAATAATAGCAAGGAAGGGCTAGGTATCTTTAACTCACTAAGATACATCTTAAGTTCATAATCTATGGCTATCCTGATAAAGTCCTTACTGAACATGAGTCCTTTACCGAGTTTTTCAAAGGCTTTAATCACAGTCCAAAAGGAACTCGGTGACAAATGATCATTCAGGTCTTTGGAGCCAAGATAAGATATCTACCTGGGAAAGCAATTATCATAGCTGACGCATTATCCGCAATCCCGTACCATACAGCAAAAGAACCATTAATTAGACTAAAAGATATAGAAACATCCGTACCTATTGTTAAAACCGTATCTAAACAAGTAAATTCCTTAACCCAAGAGATCGCGAGCATTGAATATCTGGGTTGGAGCGCAGAACTGTTACAAACTGAACAAAGCAAGAGTCACAGACATAACCCAAACAAATAAACACTTCGAACGGAAGCAGAGTCTCAGCATGCAATAAAAACACCAAACAATAAAACACTTCGAAACGGAAACAGGGTCAGTGGCTAAGCAAAACAATAAACACTTTTGAGCAGAAACCCTAAAGCAAAGTACATTTAAAGTATGTGTATCAGAATAATGTAATCAAATGTAATATTATATGTAGGTCTGTGACGAGGAAAACCCGAAAGAACACAGCAGATGACTAACGACCAGGTAGTAATAATAATCTCTTTCATACCAATCGTCATAAACTGGTTTGCATTCGTCATCCAGAGTTCCCTCCATGTCACAGAAAGCCAAATCACTATTTTACTGGCCTACAATGCTTACAGATATAAAAAGCACATAACTGATTGTAACACGTGTCATGAAAACAAGGGACACTAAGACACCTGTCAGTTTAGGGGCCTATCCTGTGCCAAATCAATCCTTGAAAGAATATACTTAGAATTATTAACAGAGTTACGAGTCTGACAGAGGGAATAAACACTTCTTAGTGTTAATAGTTCCTTGACACGTTATATAGAATTAATAGCACTAAAAACAAACACCGCAATTGAGTGCGTTACGAATATTTATGAGTGCTAAATCAGTAAATATGGAATTCAACACATATAATCTGTGACTCGGGTGGTGTAAATCAATAATAATCTCCTTAACACGTTGTGTGAATTCCCTTTCCATTAAGAAAACCAATAATATATTTTATCACCCAGAGTCAATCGGTTTGGTAGAATAACGGATAATTAAATAGGAAGTGTCAATGTCTTACGAGTTACAACTCGTGATATTGGATCCGACCGGATTATAGCGGTTCTCGCGTTTTGTTTTAAATACCTTTATCATTTATATCTTGTATCTATAGAATTGATGCCGCAAGTAGCCTTATACGGTACGCCGCTAGAAACACTTTTCCACATATTCAAAGCCAACCATTAATTTATCAAATATATATAATATATAAATAAATATAAAAAAATAAAATAAAAAAATATATATGGATACAAGTGGAGTCAATATAAATACACTCCGTAAGAAGTCGGAAGGGTTACAAATTAGATAAATAAAAAAAGGAATCACGATAAAATCAATAAGCAAAACGTAACCATAGATAATTAAATATCCCAAATATATATGCTAAAGATTTTGAACTCTAACTTAACGCTTTAGTAATGACAAATAAGCTAAAAGTTCAAACACATATCCAAAATCTACTGACATATTGTCTGTCCCCGGTGATTTATATTCGTAGTCAATGAAAAAAAAAATAAATAAATAAATAAATAAATAAACTAATAATAAATAAAATAAATAAAATAAAATAAAAAAGAGATTTTAAGTCAGGAAGTCTAGAAGTGAAAATGTTATCTATGGAATAATCCTATATGAATCTTATACAGGGCTAATAATATATATAGAATTTGTATGGAAACCTTTTTCATATAGTTTGAATAAGGAATATTTATTTAACATAATGCCAAAACATGAAACTAATATATGTTCAATTTTGGTACTGTTGTTTTTTTTTTTTTTCAGACATTCTTCTCATGCGGGTGATTAAAACTTAAACACTAAAAATATCATTTGAAAATACTAAAGTCGTATCTCTTACAGCAAGTAACGTAACTCTTAGCTGGCGAGAGCAATCTCCTGCCAAGTGACGACCGTCATCATTGCCGTATCAGCATTTGTTCCTTTTAACCTCAATAATCTGCTTACACAGGCTTCATCTGTGTGTCGTCCTCTGCTTGCAAAAGCAGATTGACTGGAGAAAGGAATGCTTAGTTCATGAATTCACATGTGGTTCATAGGTCACAGACGGCCACATAACATATTCTTATCCGTGTGTGTAATGCAATTAGTTAAGGACTTGTAATCATTTTAAAATTATTAATGAACAATATAAGCAAATAGAATTTCTATAACAACAAAATGAATTAATTTTTTTTTTCTGAACCTCATAGACATTTAGAAGTATCAAGATATGTATATATTGAAATATTTACTTGCAACATTAGCCTATTACAATTCAAAGTAAAAACATTCATGGGAAAAATGTCACATTTTCTTGAAAAAACCCCAAAGGTTTCTATATGGGAAAATTAGGTGTACATAGGGGTTTTGGGTTTTTCGTTGCATCTCCTACCTATTAATAATGTTTTAAAAGTTAACCTCAGAGGATGCGCACGAGAAAATTGAATATGAAACTTTGTTAGGGGCACATAGAATCATGATTAATCTTCTCTTTGACTCTTATGTTGCCTGGCAATCTTACAATTAGCTCCGTTTTCCACTTCTTTGTCTAGTAACTTACTACAGTAATATCGAATTTTCTTTGAGATTCGTAATGATATCTATTTATTTTTATAATTCTGGATATTTTTACAACGTCATCATAGGACCTGGATAGGTTCACTCATTGTTAATGCCATGGATAAAAAAGTTTGTACAGCGGACTCTTTTGAATTCCAAAATATCAGCGAATTCATGTGGGTTTAAGTCGTGGTCTAAATGGCTCTCTTCCCTCCCTGTATTTGGATGTCGTCTGAATTTACTTTGCCCTTGTGACAAGTATAATTTCACTTGCAGGCTGATTAATGGAACCTGTTACAGTATCCTGCAGTACGAGAGTTTCACATAGCAACTTCAAAAAATCGGTCGTCGCTGCGGATGACTACAGTCAAGTAACAACCGCCTACAATGTGAAAGGAATTTCATGGACTTCTTCGACCGACACCGTATCTCGTCGTTAATCTCGTTTTAATGCGGAATGCTCCGGCGGCTGTCGGAATCGACTACAAAAAGGGACATACTTCCGACAATTACGACCCGAAGGATATTCAACTCTACTTGGCTGGCGAAGGACTCGGTGCTGGGGATGATTTTTTTTCATCGCGAACGAATCGTGTAGCTTAGGATGCAGAGAATAGTTATGAGCGCAAAATAGAACGTGGAGACCAGCCAGCCCAGGGCAAATTTTTCTTTCCCCTTGTTTTAACCATTGAAAAAGGCCGTTTCAATTGGCTATAGGTGGTTGTCTGGAACTGTGTAATGGACGAAAAGTTGTTCGAAAGCTAGTTAAAAGTGAAGTAGTATACCTCGGTCATGTATCCTATATATAGTGTCATGTATCCTATATATAGTAGTATCAGTCATCATATATAAATGATCATAAATAACAGAATCGAAATATATTTTTTGCGTGTACGCACTAGGAATCTATATATAATTGATCATAAATAACAGATCGAAATATATCTTTGCGTGTACGCAATAGGAATCTCTTATATAAATGATCATAAATAACAGAATCTAAATATATTTTTGCGTGTACGCAATAGGAATCTATTTAAAGTGCACATATATTAATCATAATTATATGAATCCATATACATATGTATAAACAATCATGGTAGCCTCTAATCAATATGTTACCTTTTATCTTACCAATATCTGCAGTTATATATGAGTTAGTATATTGATTAATGAATCAGATATGTAACAGTTAGCATAAAAAATCAACGAATCAATCAGCATAAAACCATAATAATTTTATCATTTCATATATGAAATTTTTATCAGTTAAAATATGATTTTTATCATGTTAATCTTCATTCTATGCAATTATCAGATTACATTAGTATTTTCTGTAGCATAAGTATCTTAAAGAGATGAAGTGAAAAACTGTATCATTATATAGCACGTGATCACTATTATTTACCAATATCATTGGTTTATTTATTTATTACTTGAATCAATTTATGTACACCATGAATTTTTATTTACTTATATATATATATTCACGTAGTGTCTGTATCACACTCTATAAGTCAATGCAAGTCAAGTTTGAGTAATATTCAGTAGTTGGTTTTGGTAGCTGACCGAGCTAATGTAAGTATTTACATAATAAAAATATGGAATGTTTTAGTCCATATATATAAAAGTCTAAAACTAAAGAGGTCAACCAGATTGCTTGCAGGAATGTGATCAGACTAGAGACGCTAAAGATGACGTATACAATAAGTATGTAGGCTAAGATGACATGCCGTCACCTGTAGTCATTCAATTGTTTATAAAACATTAGTCCAAGCTCCCTGCTTGAGACAACTACCGCCTACGTGATCTGTAGCGTGTCTCATTTGATTGTGTGTTCGTATGAAACTATGTCATTGTATGTATGTTCATATGTTCGAACTACTGTCTGCTTCTTCATAACTTGTAACGGAGATGGTAGACAAGCAGAACGAGTTAGCTATCGTTATTAGAAGACCTGTACCTCTTTACCTAAGCTTTATCATGTAGAGGAAGAGGATTAGCCATCATCATTGGCAGAAGCGATCAAGCTATCGTCATAGAAGACTTGTACAATCATATCTGATCTTCAGCATGTAAAACTTCAAGAATATATCTATTTTTTATACTTAGTGTTTCTACAAGAACCTCACCGAACCATGAGTTTAACACATCGTCGTAAAGATAATACCGACTTCGTAAGTGATCTACAAAACCCCAGACACTCCATTGAAGATGGAAGTGCAATACCAACCGACTTAGCGTAAGTTTATCGCTAGTCTAACATTACCTCATAGGGCGCCTTATCATACAAGGCACAAGCCCTAATATCTATATATATATATATATATATATATATATATATATATATATATAATATATATATATATATATATATATATATATATATATATATATATATATATATATATATATATGTATATATATATATACACGTATATAAACAAAAAATAAAGCAATAACACATGGTAATCTACAGAAAGTTAAGAACATTACCGTGATTCATATACATACATAGAGCTACAAATGTCCTTTAATATCCAATTCGCTCTACCTCGGAATTAATATATTTTCATATATGTTAACCGGAGGGGAATTTTTTAGTCGATAAGAGATTTGTCGACTCACGGGCGCGAACCATGGAACCCAACAAATCCAGGACTCACAGTGAAGCTTTAAACCACACCAAACCTTTAACACCCCACAAATCACCAAACCTCTAACACCCAAACTCATCAATCATCACAAATCACCAGATATATATATATATATATATATATATATATATATATATATATATATATATATATATATATATATTATACGTATGTTCTAACATGATTAAAATTAACTGCAAATTCTACAGTACTGAATGAAAGACCTCTCGGCAAAAGCCAAGAGGAAATCAGAGTAGAAAATGATTAGCAAACTGACAGCCACAACGAACACAGGTATCACCCAAACAAAGTCTTTCGTGTTGGCTTACCTACTTAGCCTCCTTGCATAGCTAAGGAAGAAAGTTGGTACTATTTCCAATTGGCGTCAAAGAAACACTTCATACATTCTACTAGATTTCTCAAATAGATTTTTATAAGACGGATCTTGTCTAGACAATGTTATTCCACTTTGATTTATATGTTTATTCATAAACATATTAAAAATATTTATCCCTCGACAATGTCTCATTAAAGGACGGAATCGCTCGGTACGAATTTCTGACTATTATTTTTTCCTGTGGTATTGGCTTATATTATGAAGACATGTTCATTACTCTGATTTTTTAAGCATATATATATATATATATATATATATATATATATATATATATATATATATATATATATATATATATTATGTATATATTCAATACATATATGAATATATAAATCAAAGTGGTATAATAATGTCTTGAAAAATAGTGGGCTCGCTCATCTTGACATGATCCCATCAAACATAACATAACAAGACTGCTATGATTTTATGAAGTTATATCCATATTTCACATAACCCACATAACCTTAGGTATACACACACGTCAAGAATCTGCAGTTGTCTTGATTCCTGTTTACAAAAGACGTAAATGTATTTGTACATCCAGAAATGACATACTAAAGATTAGGGCAACTTGACATGTCTTCTCAGAACGTGAAAGGGAGCTTATGTCATAAAACTAAATATAACACGTAGTGAATACGTATTGTGAGTTTTGTTATTCTTTTTTATTGTTAAAGGCAACAATTCGTCGCATTCTTTCCCCGTGGTTCATTTTATCTTAAATAAATAAATAAATAAAGGCTTAATTTTGCAATACACAGACACAGGAAGAATCCAACTGAAAGTGTCTACAAATGGATTGATACGTTTGGCTTAAAACGAAAGCAGAGTTTCTCAATATTTAGTATTTGATATCATAAACAATAATATTGCTTTGAGAATATCAAAAGAGGAAATCGGCGTCTGAAGTCCGTGTAGCAAAGATAATAAAATGTACTCTATAATAAAAGTATCGCTGCTTTAGATGTAATACTGCAGAATATGTGAAAGGCCATGAGAATTTAGAGCATTTTAATAAAAATATTTTTAAAAATATCAAATCATATGTGAAGGCCATTAGAATTTAATAACATTAAAAAAATCTAAAAAAATATTAAATCATATGTAAAAGGCCAAGGGAATTTAAAAGCATAATAAAAAAATATCTAGAAAATATTAAATCATGCGTGAAAGGACATGAGAATTTAAAAGCATATAAAAAAATATCTAAAAAATATTAAATCATATGTGAAAGGCCATGAGAATTTAAGAACATATTAAGAAATATATTTAAGAAATATTAAATTATATGTGAAAGGCCATGAGAATTTTAGAACATATTAAAAAATATCTAAAAAATATTAAATCATATGTGAAAGGCCAAGAGAATTTAGAGCATATTAAAAAAATAAAAAAAAATATTAAATCATGTGCGAGAGAGAGAGAGAGAGAGAGAAGAGAGAGAGAGAGAGAGAGAGAATAAAAAGCAATAACACAACACAAGGGGACGATGCAAATAAGTTGTCCTAATGTCATATTTACAACTGAAATCTCACATATTTCTATGCATCTAGGATTTCATATACATATATGTATAATGTATGAACCGATGAATGTATGGATGTATGAATATGTATATATATATATATATATATATATATATATATATATATATCTATATATATATATATATATATATATATGTGTTGTGTGTGTGTGTGTGTTGTGTGTTGGTGTGTGTTTGTGTTGTGAGAGAGAGGAATGTCACATATCTCTATGTAAGTATATGGTGTTTTCATATATATATATATATATATATATATATATATAATATATATATATATATATATATATGTGTGTGTGTGTGTGTGTGTGTGTGTGTGTCAATTAGTCCAAAGGAGAGAAGAAAATAAAAGACTCTAATAGTTCGATAATTTCGCACTTTCACCAGGCCTCTTCAAGCGCTTCATTTTAACTAAACAGATTAAGTGTATGCAAAAAGATCATAAACATTTTCTCAAAGGTAAAATACAATTAACAGAACAGTTGTCATAGTACAAAATAGGTCGTTTAGATCAAATTAGTCATTTAAAAAAGTTAAGAGAGAACTACTCAACTATTTGGTGATTGGTCATTTAAACTTTTCTCTGAATTTGTACTGTTGGGAAACAATATGAAGGAATAAATTGTCCAATTTATATATGTCCCGACTGTTACTGAAGTTCTTTTGTTTGCTAAAACAGATATATATGCAAGCTGTCTCTAACAAATTTCTTGCAATCATATATTTTCCCTTGAATGATATATCTGCTTTGTTCCAAAGGATAGGACAGCCACAATTTTGCACATGTAAATTAACAGCACGCACTGTTTTGGGGAATTTGTCCTCGATGTTTGGAAATTAATTCTCTTATCAATATCTTTTCCGGTTTGTCCCAGTTTTAGATCTGCTTGAACTCTTAAATATGGAACTAAATAAATGTTTTTTTCCATACCTGTTTCAGACATTTTGAAATTAATTAGACTTTGTGTAACAGATACATGTTTTGCTTTTAGCAATAGGTATTATAAGCAGAAATTTGGAATGCAAATGAGCAACTGTTTGTCTCTAGTGCTGTCTAACATAAGCATGGAATTTTATGACGCTCGAATTGCCAGCAGCATATTGCCAGATGATGTTCATTGGCTTAGATACGCAGGTGACACTTTTCCTGTTTGGAGTGTAAACCACGACACTGATAAATTTCTATCTGATCTTAACTCCTTAGTACCATCAATAGAGTTCACCAGGGAGAAAGAAAGAAATAACCCCATAAAATATTTTAGACACTAATGAGTACAGATAACTGTTAAGTACAAGGCTTTGAGATGTCACTTTTTAAGAGCACTTAGACTAGCTAGCCCTGAGTACTTAGACGAGGAGATTAGTATTATCACCAGATTTGGCATGAAAAACAACTTTCGATCAAGGAAATAGAGGAATGTTTATTCTTAGCTAAACAAACTTATTATGATATGAGTAATACTCTGGTTTTCCCTTCCCACCCTTCATTCAGGGATATTGTTTATCCTTTGAGATTATTCAACTTCAAAGTGGTATTTCCTTGCTCCAAAACAATGGGAAAGACAGTTATTTGCAACAGCCCCAAACAAGAAGGTGTGGTTTACAAATACCTTGTGAATGTGGCAAATTCTATCTACGTAGGAGAAACCGGAAGAGATATTGATATGAGAATTAATTTCCCAGCATCGATATTGTATAAGGTCAAATTCACCAAACAGTGCTGTTAATTTACATGTGCAAAATTGTGGCTGTCCTATCTTTTGGAACAAAGCAGAGATATTATTCAAGGGAAAAGATACGATTGCAAGAAATTTGTTAGAGACAGCTTGCATATATATCTGTTTTAGCAAACAAAAGAACTTCAGTAACAGTCAGGGCATATATAAATTGGACCCTTTATTCCTTCATATTGTTTCCCAACAGTACAAATTCAGAGAAAAGCTTAAATGACCGATCACCAAATAGTTGAATAGTTCTCTCTTTCAACTTTTTTGAATGACTAATTTGACCATTTGTTTATGATCTAAACAATCTATTTTGTACTTTGACAACTGTTTTGTTAATTGTATTTTACCTTTGAGAAATATGTTAATGATTTTTATGTATACACTTCATCTCTTTAGTTAAAATAAAGTTCTTGAAGAGGCCTGGTGGAATGCGAAATTACGAAACTATTAGTTTCTTTTTTTCTAATATCTTTTTTTTCTCTTCTCCCCTATGGACTACATTGACATATATTCCTGTTATGAAGATTATATTGTATATATACATGTATGAATATGGATACCTACATACATACATACATATATATGTATATTGTGTGTGTATGTATGTATCCATATTCGTATATGCATACATTCATACATAGATATAATATACATAGCCTATACATGAGTATATATATAATATATATATATTATATATATATATATAAAGATATATGCCACGAAGAAAAGTAAACGAAGGAGGATCTGCAAGATCTTCGACGTTAAACGTCCTTTACTGAGCAGAGACTGACATAAAAATTACGAGAAAAGACAATACAAGAAGATCGTATAACTGACAGATAGGGTTATAAAAAAAGAGATTAGTACCTAGAATCCGACACACCTGGAAAATGAGAAACCTTCCCAAACAAGCATAAACAATGGGTGCAATTAAAGGTTTAAGACAATCATCTCAGATACAATTTCAAGACAATTAAAGGATTATAGGTGACAGCTATTCAGAACTTGGTAAACAAAACCATATTCACAATACATGTCAGACACACATTACAACAAAAATAATAAACTCTAAGGCAAACTGATTTTGATTTAAGTCAGTAATTATATCTTTGAGGTCATTCTTATGTTACAGATACAAGGTCTAAATGAAAAAGGCCACGACAAATATTGAAATTACAATGAAAAGTAAGTTGTATTAAAGCAGATTCTAAAAGATTTCGTGATAAGACATCTCTTGACCTTGCAATTACTGAACTATCAACCAAATTTATTCAGTGGTTGTTTTTCCTTAAATGAATGAATATTGCATTAGATTTTTGCCCAGTTTTTTACAGAATATTTATGCTGGCTTAGCCTTACTTCTAAGCCTTTGCTAGACTGTCCGAGATAAAATGAGGGACAATCCATACATGGAATTTTATATATTATGTTGTTGCTTTCTCTGGGGCCATTTTTCATTAACATTCCTTTTAGTGTGTTATTATAGGTAAAAACAAGGTTGACATTAAAAGCTTTTAACAATGATTTAACGGTTTCAAATCCGTTAAAAAAAGGCAAACTGAGAATGTTCTTAGAATTTTCTTTCTGCGTGTTACTTACAGTATAAAACTTTTTGTGGGCTTTATTATAACAAATGTCTAATATATGTGAAGGATAGCATAAATCTTTCCCTATTTTTCTTATGTATTCAATTTCTTGATCCAAATATTGTGGACTGACAATGCGCAATGCTCGTAAAAACATAGAGGAAAAAATTGATATTTTTATGTTAAGATGGTGGCCTGAGAAGAAATGAACATAAGTTAAGTTGTTAGTCGGTTTCCTATAAATACTGAATTTACATTGAAATGGTTCTCTATGTATCAAAACGTCTAAGGAAGGGAGGCAATTGTCTTTTTCTAATTCTAGAGTAAACTTAATCGATGGTACCTGGTTATTTAATTTAGAGAGTAAATCATTTACATTAATACCGACAGGAAGAACAGCTAAACAATCATCAACATAACGATACCACTTTACAGATATATAAATGATATTAGGTAAGTAGCGTTTTTCAAAGAATTCCATGTACAGGTTTGAGAGTAATGGTGATAAAGGATTTCCCATTGGCATGACAAATATTTGTTGATAAAATTCACCATTGAATATAAACTTACAATCACAAATGCACAAACTCGTGAGTGAAATAATGTGACTCTTTGCCCTACTGATAGATTCGTTAGTTTTGATGTATGTTCTCTTTTTACTAAAAGTCCCTATAGACTATATTTTAGAATATCTTAGTAATGAAGTAACTCAGCATGAATTACCTCTACCTATAAGTCACATTATTTCACTCACGAGTTTGTGCATTTGTGATTGTAAGTTTATATTCAATGGTGAATTTTATCAACAAATATTTGGCATGGCAATGGGAAAACCTTTATCACCATTACTCTCAAACCTGTACATGGAATTCTTTGAAAACGCTACTTACCTAATATCATTTATATATCTGTAAAAGTGGTATCGTTATGTTGATGATGTTTAGCTGTTCTCCTGTCGGTATAATATATAGAGATATATATGTATATATATATATATATATATATATCTATAGATATAGCTATATATATATATATGATATATATATAGTATATATATATATATAATCGATATATATATATATATTATAGATGTCTATATATATATATATATATATATATATATATATATATATAAAAATATATATATACTTTACATAAATATAGTATGAATAATGGTATATATATATATATATAATATATATATATATATATTATATATAATTTATATATATATATATATAATATAGTTATTATTACAGTTTCAACCATTATGGGAAATCTATTATATTAATATTTTTCCCGAGTAAAGCACGTGATAACAAAACTCTTTTTCTCAATACATTATTGTCGCTAATGCATACTTACAGAGAAAATTTTTTTTGAGGTATTGTAGGTCTTGACTGTATCCTCCACAATCTGAGGCACAACGTGTTCCCATAGGTATAGATGATTCACAAGAGGCTCAACCACAACCTTCCACGTTTTCATCGTCAGGTTCCATTTAAGGTGAGAAGTGACTAAGCAAAATATGTATTTAAATTTAGCCCATGGTAAAGGTGGGATCGCAGGAGGGGCAAACCCCTCCCCTCCCCACGGGTAGGTAAGGGTAAGGAAGGAGCTAGGAAGGATTCGGCTTTTAGGTTAGGTTACGTGGGATGGTTAGGTTAGCTGGTTTTCTGGTGATTGGGGTAGGTCTAGGGTCTGTGACCGGGGGCCTTCTAGGTTAGGTTAGGGGGGTTTGTTAGGTTAGCTGGTTTAGTTTAGGGATAGGTTTAGGGTTTGTGACGAAAGATTAAGGTCTGTGGTATACTTAACTGCTTTAAGGATTTGTTTTCTAACATAAACCATTTTTTTTTTATAGGAAATATCACCCAAAACCCCAGTTCCCACCAGGTGTCCCCCATAATTGTTGGGATGAAGTAGGGCCTTTCTGCATTACAACATAATATGGAACAGAAACAATAAAAACACAGTTACAAACACTGATTTTTCAGGAGAAACTCGTTGTTTTAACTCCAATTACATAGCAAATCTCTAAATCGGATGGTTTGCGGTCAAAATAAACGTTAAATCCGTTGGAACTACACTATTTCTGATGCAACAAAATATATTTTTATTCCAGTTTTCCCATAATGGTTGAAACTGTAATTTTACCTATATATGTATATATATGTATATATATATACATATATTTATATATATATATATATATATATATATATATATATATATATACCATACATCTATATATATATATATATATATATATATATATATATATATATATATATATATATATATATATATATATATATATGTATATTGGATATACGCATGTATGACTTTTACTGTACTACAACAGTACAGTATGAAGATAAAATGCCCATAAAACTATATATATATATATATATATATCCTATATATATATATATATATATATATATATATATATATATATATATAGGATATATATGTAAGAAATACATTATTGAATTACAGTACGGAATTAGATGTGTATAAACAAATAAAAAAAACACATGTCTAAATGTACCGACCTAGATCCTTCGCTCATTCAAGTTTTTGCAAAAAATGAGAATAAGCCACAACAAGTAAACGTGGTACATAATAATATATATATGTGTGGATATACGCATGTATGACTTTTACTGTACTACAACAGTACAGTATGAAGATAAAATGCCCATAAAACTATATATATATATATATATATATATATATATATATATATATATATATATATATATATAGATATATATGTAATAAATACATTATTGAATTACAGTACGGAATTAGATGTGTATAAACAAATCAAAAAACACATGTCTAAATGTACCGACCTAGATCCTTCGCTCATTCAAGTTTTTGCAAAAAATGAGAATAAGCCACAACAAGTAAACGTGGTACATAATAATAATAAAGTTGCAGGGATGGTTGTTATAACTGTAAACGACCAGGTCACATGATTTCAGACTGTCGGACGCGTTTTTGTTCAATACATAATAGTTCCACTCATTCATATAATCGTTGCTACTCGAGGAATCAACAGCAGAATCCTACAAACACGCAACCAGTTGCCAGTGCAAATAAAAAGAAGGGTCCTCAGTACTATAAAAAGAAACAAGCAAACGGTAATGCTGCACAACAGCAGAAACAAACAAATCGTGCTTCAGGTACCTCTGTTCCTGGGCCGTCTAGCCAGAACTTGCAAGGTCAAGCGAATTTTCAAGTTGTGATAAACAAAGCAAATACCACGTAGTTCCCTCCAAGGGGGGAGAGGGCGATGTTGGGTCATCAATATCAACATCTTTTGTATCAAATAATCAGTTTAATCATTATAGATCATTGTGAGGCAATTGATTTTCCTATGAAACACACGCCGAATCCAAAAAATCTGTGCAGGTTCCCGTAGATTTGCAACAAATTCATGCAATTATTAGTCACGACGAGTTACGACCAACCTTACATGCAGTAAATTTGGACCATAAGTCATTCACTTTTGTTCTTTGATTCTGGTAGTCCATGTAATATCATGGTTTTAAGGACTCATCATTTACTCTTTTCAAACTTCCCTATAGAGAAGTCCGGAATAAGGCTCTCAGGCATAGGAAATAATGAATTAAATGTGGTGGAGTACTCATGTTCAGTACAAGGTCGGTAAGCGCACGTTTTCCGATACCTTATCGTTGTACAAAACATTAATAGTATCCCGCAGTAATTATCGGATACCCGTCTATGGGCACTCAAAATATTATCTTAGCACCTGCAAAACACGGCGTGTATATCAAAGGAAAATTCTATAAGTCTTCTAATACCCTAAAATCAGTTTTAGATAATAAAGAGACAGACAGAGTAGTCACTTACATTGAAGAACCAATCACCTGTCTCATGAACCAAGAAATAAATACATGCAACCCAACAGAACTCTCGCTCGCCCGTAATATCAGCTTGCACACAAACTCTCGAGCCGAACGTAACTTCGAACATATTAGTGCGTGTAAAGAAAACCTTGCCAGGATCTGAAACGATAATCCTTTCCGAAACTCTGAAAACACACGGATTATCCGTCACACAAGCCATTTATACAGTCGGCTCACAACAACAATGTCACATTGAAGTCTGTAATCATTTGAATACCACTTTAGTAATCCACAAAAATCAACATATCTTGGATGCGGAAGTTTATAAACATCGCATTCTTACCGTAGCTGAGATAAATCACGCTCAATCAGTTGCGGATGAATCCCTTTTGCAATCTATAAAGAACAAAATCAATAAGGACATTCAAGAAGAAGAAATTCAGCAGAAATTTTTGAATCTTTTAACTGAATATCATGATGTTTTTTCCACTACGGATGGAACCTTAGGAAAAACGGATGTCATCGAGCATCAAATAAGGCTCAAGGACAAACAGAAAGTAATCTATGTACCTTCGTACCGACTTCCTATGAAATTTCAGTGAGATAACAGAGGAAGTAGGTAAAATGCTAAAAGAAGGAGTCATTAGGAAATCAAACAGCCCTTATAATTTTCCGTTAATAGTAGTACCGAAAAAGATCGAACTTGGCGGATATGCGTCGATTTTCGTCGTTTAAATGAAGAAACAATCCCTGACCGATTCCCAGTACCATGTACTGATGATATCCTATCTATGCATTTCTTGGCCGTGTCCAATTGATTTTCGTTGATAAAATCTTTCCAAAGCATCGGATATGGATCATATTTTGGAAATAACTATTTGAAGCCACGGCCTAATTGGCAAAAATATGCACTGATGTCTAATGTTGATAATTAAGGCACTTATCGGAGTAAATCACAGAAATTTCAAGGGAAACTTAGCTAAATTCAGTAAGCACCCAGAGGGAGGCTAGTGAAACGTCATTACTGAAGACCCTCCCACTCATTTATACTTTAAGAATGAAGACTCAGATGTTGGTAGTAGTAGTATATGGGATTCTTGTTTTGTTTCACACACACAAACACCTACCCTACTCTCTCTCTCTCATCTTTCCGATGAATTATGTGTTTTAAGTAAAGTACAATAAAGGAGTGGGCATAAAATGAGAATATTAATTCTGCAATACAGTTCCTTGACGCAATTCACGTTTCCTTTAACTTGAAATATACACCAAGTCTTACACACTCTGTGAAAAACCATTGTTACCCTGGAGTTTCTATGATTCATATTGTCTCAAAAGTTCCGGTTATGTCTTACCTGCTTAGTCCTGCTAAATGAATGTAACATAACGCAAATGTTCTAACCTTAACTTCCTTAATGCATGATCAGTCACATAATAAATCCTAAGTATTTAGTATATCACACAACTCTCCATTTATTATTTTGTGCTTGAAACTGACACTAATGTTGGTGTAGGGTTGTTGAGTGGTTATCATGAGCCTATGTATTGCAGGTTTTATTTTTTTTTTTTATGAATTTGAAGATATATACTGCAAAATCACGCAAAACGAAAGCACTCTGGCCGCCACGAGGATAGATGAAACAGCAGTGGCGTATAAATCTGGCTTTGCCCTGCGTCGGCAACTCGGCGATGTTTACTATTATGCAAGGTTACCAGGTATATCGGGCCAAAACATCTTACCAAACACCTAAACTATCGATTTTCCTTTTCATTTCAAATGATTGTGTATCACCAGTTCCAAAAGTTTTTGCATAACTAATCAAGGAAATGTAAATAGAATTGGGTTATAATTGCTATGTATTCCTATAGTCAACGTAAAATTGTACAATGCAAATAGTAATATTGCAATATGTATATTTACCAAATTCCTTTGCTATAATGTTGTCATATTTATACAATATGCCAAATTCTTATTCTTTACCCGTGGTATCACTAATAAAAACCGTAATATTATCGTAATTCTCAACAATTCTCAACAAGAGGGTCAAATATTTATTTCCACGATCATTGTCACACTACTGGGAACACTGCTATTAAGCCTGATGTCATACTTTACGTCACAAGTAGCCTCCCTCTGGGTGCTTACTAAATTTAGCTAAGTTTACCTTGAAATTTCTGTGATTTACTCCGATAGGTACCTTAATTATCAACATTAGACATCAGTGCATATTTTTGCCAATTAGGCCGTGGCTTCAAATACCTATTTCCAAAATGTGACCCATATCCGATGTTTTGGTAGAATTTTATCAATAAAAATCAATTGGACACGGCCCTGAAATGCATAGTAGGTCAGAACAAATATTTCACCAGCTTGGACCTACTAAAAGGATTTCATCAGATTCCGTTGGAACAAGAGAGTATCCCATACACTGCCTTCAGCACAGCCAGGGGACATTATGAATTTTTGCGTATGCCTTTTGGTTTACGTTGTGCTCCCATAACTTTTACTCGAATGATAAACATTGTGTTTGGAGACTTGTTAGGAGATATCCTACATGCCTACATGGACGACCTAGTAATCTTTCCAATACATTAGAAGAACATCTACGTAAATTAGAATTAGTGCTACAAAGACTAAGCAGCATAATTTAAGGGTAAAGATAAGTAAGTGTGAATTTTTTAAAACAGAACTAGTCTATTTAGGTTTCACGGTTCTAGTGAAGGTCTTAAAGTAGTCCATGATAAGGTATCGGCTATCCGTAACCTTTCGATACCTACTAACAGTCAAGGGAAATACAGCAATTTTTGTTTTAGGGTGTAGCGGATACTATAGGGAGGTTTATTAGGAACTACTCCATCATAGCCGCTCCCCTAACCGATCTTATAAAAAAGGGCGTAGATTTCATATGGTCTGAAATTCATCAACAGGCGTTCGATAAATTGAAAGATGAACTGTGTAGTTCTCCTATCTTGAAATTTCCTGACTTCGGTAAGGAATTCTTCATAGCAACAGACGCCTCAGACCTAGGAGTAGGTGGGGTATTGCTTCAAACAATATGAATAAAAACAGTTTTTCCCTATAGCTTTTTATTCACGTAAAACTGAGGACCTTCCGAAAGTAATATGCAGTAATAGACAAGGAAGGGCTCGCTATTGTTAATTCACTCGTGCATTTTAAATTTATAATATTACGGTTATCCCGTCAAGGTTCTCACTGATCATAGCCCCTAACCCTACTTCTTTAAAAGGCTTTAGTCACAGCCCTAAGCGAACTCGTGGCACATGATCATCCAGGACTTTGGCGCGAGGATCGGTATTTACCTGGGAAAGCAAATATCATTGCTGACGCATTATCACGCAACCCCCTCTTCATCTTGTACCGAGCCATTAGCTGAATTAATGGATATCTCAACCTCCACGCCCATTGTTACAAACTATATCTGAACAGGAAGATCTGGGCTGGGATTGCTGAACTATTACACAAGAAACAAAGAAAAGATCCGCAAATAGAAAAAATCATCATTGCGTTAAACGGAAATCCGAAGGAAAAGGAATACATAAAGTATAAGCAGCAGAATTATATCATCAAAGATAATATCCTGTGTAGATCCGTGACGAGGAAAACCCGCAACACACCACAGTTGAATAACAACCAGGTGGTGGTACCTATCTCACTCATACCCACTGTCTTAAAATGGTTGCATGAAAATCCACTGCATGGACACCCGGGTTATTCCTTAATGTCACAGAAAGCCAAATCCTTTATTTTATTGGCATACGATGCTTACAGATATAAAAAAGCACATAGCCAAATCAACCCTTTGAAAGAGTACACTTAGATTTATTAACAGGGTTTTACGAGTCAGACAGAGGAAATAAGCACCTCCTAGTAATCATAGATGCCTTGACTCGATATACAGAACTGATAGCGCTTAAAACAAAAACCGCAGTCGAGTGCGCTAGAAAGTTTTACGAGTGCTACATTTGTAAACATGGAATTCCACACACCATTATATCAGACTCGGGCGGGGACGTTCAATAATCATTTGTTAACTCCTTGTGCGAATTCCTTTGTATAAAGAAAATCAATACCATGATCTATCACCCAGAGTCTAATGGGCTAGTGGAAAGGGCAAATCGTAAGGTTTTAAACATTTTAAGGGTCACCTTAGGGGGGGCAGACCCCAACTGGGACATTGCCATACCTGCGGTACTAAGCACACTTAATCACTCGTATCATGTGTCTATTAAAATGACACCGCACGAGGCACTGTACGGTATCCCAGCTGGAAACACCTTTCCATGTACTAACGCCTACAACTAATTTATCAATCCTCTAAAGGATGTTATGGGATGCAAGCATAAGTCGATATAATATACTTCGTAAGAATCTAGAAGAAGCACAAATAATAATGAAAAAAAAAATCATGACTAAAATAGCTAAGCCAACTAGAACATATGCCGTGGGCGATCAGGTATACATACAAGTATACGTACGTAAAGGTTTAAATTATAAACTGACACCTAAGTTTGAAGGCCCGTTTAAACATTTTAGGAAATATTAACAGCCAATAGATTTAGGGTTCAAAATGTATCCAAACCCAACTGATGTGAGAATAGTTCCATTGGCACATATCAGAATCCTAAGAAAGGTAGATGAGTGAGGGAAAAAATGTTGTATTTATGAAACTTGTATAATAATTTCTATATATATATATATATATATATATATATATATATATATATATATATATATATATATATATTAATCATATTTGTATGTAAAACCTATTCTTTTACACGAGTTTTATTACTATATTTTACTCTTGCAGGTTTTCAAAAATGAATCTGTTATTGTTAGGAGTGATATTGTGTGTTCAGACATCTTTGTTGTATGGAAAGAGCGCTGAAAATAAATATTATATATATATAAATATATATATATATATATATATATATATATATATATATATAGATATATATATATATATATCTATATATATCTATATATATATGTATATATATATATATATAGATATAGATATTATATATATTATATATAATATATTAAATATATAAGTATAGATATATAATATATATCTATATATATATTAGATATAATATATATATATATATATTATATTATATATAATATATATTTATAGAATATATATATATATATATACATATATAGTCATATATCTATATATATATATATATATATATATATATATATATATATTATATATACATATATATATATATATATATATATATATATATATATATATATATATACTATGTTACATTTATATATATTATATATATATATATATATATATATATATTAATGTTATATAAGATACATATATATATTATTAATATATTATATATATATTATATATATATATATATATATATATATATATATATATATATATATATATAATAATGGAAAGCAAGGACAAGAAAGGAATGGCTGTAGGACCGTCGTTTGTCCAGATCTCGACTACGCCAAGAAAAGCTGAGTAGAGGATTGACTAGAATTGGAGGGAAGGATCGAGGTTGCTTGATATGTAAAGGGGACTCAAGTGTCGTTAATATATTGGCTTATGCTGGTCAATTCTCTACTCCAGCTTTTCCTGGGCGTAGGTCGGAAGATTTGGACGAAACGACGGTCCCTACAGGCCATTCCTTTATCTTGTCCTTCCGCCTTGATATATTAATATTATATATATATATTATATATAGTATTATATCTATATTATATATATATATATATATATCTTATATATATATATAGTATATATAAATCTATAATTTATAATATAAATTCCTATATTTTTTGTGAAATGCAAATCACTCCCACAATTAGAATAACCAGAAAAATGGAATAATCAAAAGAGAAAATTAATTTGGCGTAAAAAGCGAAAAATTTCCTCCTCAGGTATAATAGCAGACATCTTTGATATTGTGTCGCCAAAGTGTGGAAGTCTCCCCGTCACTCGACGGAACGAAGACGTCTTCAGAGCATAGCTTCCAGGACTCTTTGCTTCCTGGACTCTTCCTTACGGATGAGCGCATCGGATTGCTGAAGACGCTTCAGGATTCCTTCAGCTGCCGCTGCCAGACGACGACGCGAGAGACAGAGACGCGACTGACTCCTTAAGCGATCCAAAGACGAGGACGATAATCCTGCAGCGTCGGACACGAGTTCCTGGGATTCTAAGAAAAAAAGTCACGTAGCCAGTGTCTGACTTTAAAACTAGGCCATCGCACAGCAGAGATCTAAGGCATAGTTATCATGACAATGTGCAGTGATAATAAGAATATTGTTATTTGGACAGTTCTACTCCCGGCAGTAGTTCTGGTATTGTCAACTTATATACTAAACATGGAACTTCCTGGACATGAAGAAGAACAAGCTGGCTGGAAAGCTGTGGAACAGCCAGCAACATCCATCAACGAAGACCACAATCCTGGTGCCGAGAAGGAAATTGCTGAGATGGACGAGTCTCAGCCTCCCAGTGAAATGCTCAACGCCATCGGGCGAAAGGTCGAAGATATAAGACAAATGGTCAGGAAAGAATTGCGCCGAAGGGAGGCGCCCTGCGACGCGCAATATTTTCTTCCTGAACCTCGAGTGGATGGAACTCATGAAGGTAAGTCTCCAAGTGTTCCTACTCCTTCTTCCTCGGCTTCTATTCTTCCTCTTCCTCCTGAATCTCCCTCCCTTCCCACTCCCCCAGCTTCCTCCACCCCTCATACCCCCGAATCTCCCTCCCTTTCCACCCCTCCTACCCCTCAATCTCCCTCCCTTTCTACCCCTGAATCTTGCACCCTTTCTACCCCTGAATCTCCCTCCCTTTCTACTCCTCCAACCCCTGAATCTCCCTCCCTTTCTACCCCTGAACCTCCCTCCCTTTCTACTCATCCTACCCCTGAATCACCCTCCCTTTCTACCCCTCCTACCCCTCAATCTCCCTCCCTTTCTACCCTCCTACCCCTGAATCTCCCTCCCTTTCTACTCCTCCTACCCCTGAATCTCCCTCCCTTTCAACCCCTGAATCTTGCTCCCTTTCTACCCCTGAATCTTGCTCCCTTTCTACCCCTGAATCTTCCTCCCTTTCTACCCACGAATCTCCCTCCCTTTCTACCCCTGAATCTTGCTCCCTTTCAACCCCTGAATCTTGCTCCCTTTCTACCCCTGAATCTCCCTCCCTTTCTACTCCTCCTACCCCTGAATCTCCCTCCCTTTCAACCCCTGAATCTTGCTCCCTTTCAACCCCTGAATCTTCCTCCCTTTCTACCCCTGAATCTTCCTCCCTTTCTACTCCTACCCTTGAATCTTCCTCCCTTTCTACCCCTGAATCTCCCTCCCTTTCTACTCCTACCCCTGAATCTTCCTCCCTTTCTACCCCTGAATCCTCCTCCCTTTCTACCCCTGAATCTTGCTACCTTTCTACCCCTGAATCTCCCTCCCTTTCTACCCCTGAATCTTCCTCCCTTTCTACCCCTGAATCTTCCTCCCTTTCTACCCCTGAATCTCCTCCCTTTCTACCCCTGAATCTCCCTCCCTTTCTACCCCTGAATCTCCCTCCCTTTCTACCCCTGAATCTTCCTCCCTTTCTACCCCTGAATCTCCCTCCCTTTCTACCCCTGAATCTTCCTCCCTTTCTACCCCTGAATCTTCCTCCCTTTCTACCCCTGAATCTCCCTCCCTTTCTACCCTTGAATCTCCCTCCCTTTCTACCCTTGAATCTTCCTCCCTTTCTACCCCTGAATCTCTCTCCCTTTCTACCCCTGAATCTTCCTCCCTTTCTACCCCTGAATGTCCCTCCCTTTCCACCCCTGAATGTCCTTCCCTTTCCAGTGAATGTCCTTCCTTTGTCCACCTGAATGTCCTCCCCTTTCACTGAATGTCCTCCCATTTCCACTCTGAATGTCATAAACTTCCCCTGAATGCCATCCTTTCCACCCCCTCCTGAATGTCCTTCCACCCCTTTCCACTGAATGTCCCTCCCTTCCTCCATGAATATCCACCTCAACCCCTGAATGTCCATCCCTTTCTCAACTGAATCCTCCCACCTCCCCACAATGAATGTACTCTCCCTTTCCACTGAATATCCCACCCTTTCCACTGAATGCATCCCTCCACCCTGAATGTCCCTTTCCCTTTCCACTAAATCCCTCTCCTTTCCACCTGAATCCCATGTCCCTTCCTTTCCACAACCACCCCTTTGTGTCCCTCCCTTTCCATAAATGTCCTCCCTTTCCACCCCTGAATGTCCCTTCCCTTTCCACCTGAAGTCCTTCCCTTTCTCACTCCCTTTGAATCCCTCCCTTTCCACCTCTGAATGTCCTTCCCTTTCCACTCCCTCCCATGTCCACCCTTTCCACCCCTGAATGTCCCTCCCTTTTCCACCCCTGAATGGTCTTCCCTTTTCCACCCCTGAATGTCCTTCCCTTTCCACTGAACCCTGAATCCCTTCCCTTTCCCTCCCACCCCCGAATGTCCCTCCCTTTCCACCTCTGAATGTCCCTCCCTTTCCACCTCTGAATGTCCCACCCTTTCAACTGAATGTCCCTTCCTTTCCTCTGATTCCCTCCCTTTTCCACTGATGTCCTCCCTTTCCACCTCTGAATGTCCCTCCCTTTCCACTGAATGTCCCTCCCTTTCCACTGAATGTCCCTCCCTTTCCACCCCTGAATGTCCTTCCCTTTCCACTGAATGTCCCTCCCTTTCCACCTCTGAATGTCCCTCCCTTTCCACTGAATGTCCCTCCCTTTCAACTGAATGTCCCCCCTCCCCCCTGAATGTCCTTCCCTTTCCACTGAATGTCCCTCCCTTTCCACCTCTGAATGTCCCTCCCTTTCCACTGAATGTCCCTCCCTTTCCACCCCTGAATGTCCTTCCCTTTCCACTGAATGTCCCTCCCTTTCCACTGAATGTCCCTCCCTTTCCATCCTGATGTCCTCCCCTTTCCATCCCTGAATGTCCAACCCTTCCACTGAATGTCCACCCTTTCCACCTCTTTAATGTCCTCCCTTTAATTCCACCTCTGAATGTCCCTCCCTTTCCACCCCTGAATGTCCTTCCCTTTCCACTGAATGTCCCTCCCTTTCCACCTCTGAATGTCCTTCCCTTTCCACTGAATGTCCCTCCCTTTCCACCTCTGAATGTCCTTCCCTTTCCACTGAATGTCTCTCCCTTTCCACTGAATATCCCACCCTTTCCACTGAATGTCCCTCCCTTTCCACCCCTGAATGTCCTTCCCTTTCCACTAAATGTCCCTCTCTTTCCACCCCTGAATGTCCCACCCTTTCCACCCCTGAATGTCCTTCCCTTTCCACTGAATGTCCCTCCCTTTCCACCCCTGAATGTCCTTCCCTTTCCACTGAATGTCCCACCCTTTCCACCTCTGAATGTCCCTCCCTTTTCCACCCTGGAAGTCCTCCTTTTCCTACCTCGAATGTCCCACCCTTTCCCTGAATGTCCCTCCCTTTCCACCTCTGAATGTCCCTCCCTTTCCACTGAATGTCCCTCCCTTTCCACTCCCTGAATGTCCTCCCTTTCCACTGAATGTCCCTCCCTTTCCACTGAATGTCCCTCCCTTTCCACCCCTGAATGTCCCTCCCTTTCCAATGAAGTCCCTCCCTTTCCACTGATGTCCCCTCCCTTTCCACGCCCTGAACCCGTCCCTTCCCGTTCCACTGAATGTCCCTCCCTTTCCACTGAATGTCCCACCCTTTCAACTGAATGTCCCTCCCTTTCCACCTCTGAATGTCCCTCCTTTCCACTGAATGTCCCCCTCCCTCCCTCCTGAATGTCCCCTTCCCTTTCACTGAATGTCCCTCCCTTTCCACTGAATGTCCCTCCCTTTCCACCCCTGAATGTCCTTCCCTTTCCACTGAATGTCCCTCCCTTTCCACCCCTGAATGTCCCTCCCTTTCCACTGAATGTCCCTCCCTTTCCACTGAATGTCCCTCCCTTTCCACTGAATGTCCTTCCCTCCACCTCTGAATGTCCCTCCCTTTCCACTGAATGTCCTTCCCTTTCCACTGAATGTCCCTCCCTTCACCTGAAGTCCCGCCCCTTTCCTGAAGGTCCCTCCCTTTCCACCTCTGAAATGTCCTCCCTTTCCACTGAATGTCCCTCCCACCATGAATGTCCTCCCTTTCCTGCCGTTCCCTGAATGTCCCCTCCCTTTCCACTGAAGTCTTCCCTTTCCACCTCTGAATGTCCCTCCCTTTCCACTGAATGTCCCTCCCTTTCCACCTCTGAATGTCCCTCCCTTTCCACTGAAATGTCCTCCCTTTTCCACTCTGAATGTCCCCCCTCCTTTCCTGAAGTCCCTCCATTTTCCACCCTCTGAATGTCCCTCCCTTTCCACTGAATGTCCCTCAATTTCCACCCCTGTGCCCATGTCCCTTCCCTTTCCACTGAATGCCTCCCTCCCTTTCCACCTCCCTTTGAATGTCCCTCCTTTCCACTGAATGTCCCTCCGCTTTCCACCTTGAATGTCCGCTCCCCTTTTCCACTGAATGTCCCTCCCTTTCCACCCCTGAATGTCCTTCCCTTTCCACCCCGAAAAGTCCTTTCTTTTCCACTGAAAGTCCCTCCCGTTTCCACCTCTTTAATGTCCCTCCCTTTTCCTTTCCACCCTACTGAATGTCCCTCCCTTTCCACCTCTGAATGTCCCTCCTTTCCACTGAATGTCCCTCCCTTTCCACCCTGAATGTCCCTCCCTTTCCACTGAATGTCCCTCCCTTTCCACCTCTGAATGTCCCTCCCTTTCCCACCCCTGAATGTCCCTTCCCCTTTTCCACTGAAGGTCCCTCCCTTTCCCACCTCTGAATGTCCTTCCCTTTCCACTGAATGTCCCTCCCTTTCCACCTCTGAATGTCCCTCCCTTTCCACTGAATGTCCCTCCCTTTCCACCGAATGTCTCCCTTTGCCACTAAATGTACCCCTCCCTTTCCACCTCTGAATGTCCCTCCCTTCACTGAATGTCCTCCCTTTCCACCTCTGAAAAATGTCCCTCCCTTTCCACCTGTGAATGTCCCTCCCTTTTTCCACTGAAGTCCCTCCCTTTCCACTGAATGTCCCCTCCCTTTCACTGAATGTCCCTATCCCTTCCACCCTGAATGTCCCCCTTTTTTCCCTTTCCACTGAAAGTACCTTTCCTTTCCAACCTGAATGTCCCTCCCTTTCCACCTCTGAATGTCCCTCCCTTTCCACTGAATGTCCCTCCCTTTCCACCTCTGAATGTCCCTCCCCTTTTCCACCCTGAAGTCCCTTCCCTTTCCACCTCTGAATGTCCCTCCCTTTCCACTGAATGTCCCTCCCTTTCCACCTCTGAATGTCCCTCCCTTTCCACTGAATGTCCCTCCCTTTCCACCTCTGAATGTCCCTCCCTTTCCACTGAATGTCCCTCCCTTTCCACTGAATGTCCCTCCCTTTCCCTACTGAATGTCCCTCACCTTTCTGAATGTCCCTCCCTTTTCCCAACTTTGAATGTCCTCCCTTTCCACCTCTGAATGTCCTCCCTTTCCACCTGAATGTCTCCCTTTCCAACCTTGAATGTCCCTCCCGTTTTCCACTGAATGTCCTCCCTGTCCCCCACCTCTGACTGCCCCTCCCCCCTTTCCACCTCTGAATGTCCCTCCCTTTCCACTTCTGAATGTCCCTCCCTTTCCACTGAATGTCCCTCCCTTTCCACCTCTGAATGTCCTTCCCTTTCCACTGAATGTCCCTCCCTTTCCACTGAATGTCCCTCCCTTTCCACTGAATGTCCCACCCTTTCCACCTCTGAATGTCCCTCCCTTTCCACCTCTGAATGTCCCTCCTTTTCCACCTCTGAATGTCCCTCCCTTTCCGCTGAATGTCCCTCCCTTTCCACTGAATGTACCTCCCTATCCACTGAATGTCCCTCCCTTTCCACCTCTGAATGTCCCTCCCTTTCCACCTCTAAATGTCCCTCCCTTTCTACCCCTGAATCTCCCTCCCTTTCTACCCCTGAATCTTCCTCCCTTTCTACCCCTGAATCTTCCTCCCTTTCTACCCCTCCACTTTCCTCCACCCATCCTATTCTTGAATCTCCATCCCTTCCCATTCCTCTACCTTCCTCCACCTTTCCTTCCCCTACTCACAATGCTCCACCCACTACCTTCTCCCCCTCCCGTCTCTCTCATGACTGAGGAAGACTTGGACGGATACATGGAGCAACTAGAACACGAATACGACGGCTTGGAAAAGCTCATTGCAGAACTGGACGAGTCAGAAACTGCAGGAGGCATCAAGATCAATGCCATCCGTCAGAGGATATTGAAAATTAGAGATATCCTCAGGAAGATAATTCGCCACAGGAAGGCACCGCCCTGTGACACCCGGCATCTCGTTCCCTACTCAGTCTGGCCTGGACTCTCTGGAGGACCTCGAGTGGACGGCTCTCAAAGAGGTAAGTTTCCTAGTGTTTCTCCTCCTTCTTCTTCATCGGTTTCT
>NC_087208.1:93414497-93416997 GCF_015104395.2 Macrobrachium nipponense | reverse complement strand
AAAGGTAAAATACAATTAACAGAACAGTTGTCATAGTACAAAATAGGTCGTTTAGATCAAATTAGTCATTTAAAAAAGTTAAGAGAGAACTACTCAACTATTTGGTGATTGGTCATTTAAACTTTTCTCTGAATTTGTACTGTTGGGAAACAATATGAAGGAATAAATTGTCCAATTTATATATGCCCCGACTGTTACTGAAGTTCTTTTGTTTGCTAAAACAGATATATATGCAAGCTGTCTCTAACAAATTTCTTGCAATCATATATTTTCCCTTGAATGATATATCTGCTTTGTTCCAAAGGATAGGACAGCCACAATTTGGCACATGTAAATTAACAGCACTGTTTTGGGGAATTTGTCCTCGATGTTTGGAAATTAATTCTCTTATCAATATCTTTTCCAATTTGTCCCAATTTCAGATCTGCTTGAACTCTTAAATATGGAACTAAATAAATGTTTTTTTCCATACCTGTTTCAGACATTTTAAAATTAATTAGACTTTGTGTAACAGATACATGTTTTGCTTTTAGCAATAGGTATTATAAGCAGATATTTGGAATGCAAATGAGTAACTGTTTGTCTCTAGTGCTGTCTAACATATGCATGGAATTTTATGACACTCGAATTGCCAGCAGCATATTGCCAGATGATGTTCATTGGCTTGGATACGCAGGTGACACTTTTCCTGTTTGGAGTGTAAACCACGACACTGATAAATTTCTATCTGATCTTAACTCCTTAGTACCATCAATAGAGTTCACCAGGGAGAAAGAAAGAAATAACCCCATAAAATATTTTAGACACTAATGAGTACAGATAACTGTTAAGTACAAGGCTTTGAGATGTCACTTTTTAAGAGCACTTAGACTAGCTAGCCCTGAGTACTTAGACGAGGAGATTAGTATTATCACCAGATTTGGCATGAAAAACAACTTTCGATCAAGGAAATAGAGGAATGTTTATTCTTAGCTAAACAAACTTATTATGATATGAGTAATACTCTGGTTTTCCCTTCCCTTCCCACCCTTCATTCAGGGATATTGTTTATCCTTTGAGATTATTCAACTTCAAAGTGGTATTTCCTTGCTCCAAAACAATGGGAAAGACAGTTATTCACAACAGCCCCAAACAAGGTGTGGTTTACAAATACCTTGTGAATGTGGCAAATTCTATCTACGTAGGAGAAACCGGAAGAGATATTGATAAGAGAATTAATTTCCCAGCATCGATATTGTATAAGGTCAAATTCCCCAAACAGTGCTGTTAATTTACATGTGCAAAATTGTGGCTGTCCTATCTTTTGGAACAAAGCAGAGATATTATTCAAGGGAAAAGATTCGATTGCAAGAAATTTGTTAGAGACAGCTTGCATATATATCTGTTTTAGCAAACAAAAGAACTTCAGTAACAGTCAGGGCATATATAAATTGGACCCTTTATTCCTTCATATTGTTTCCCAACAGTACAAATTCAGAGAAAAGCTTAAATGACCGATCACCAAATAGTTGAATAGTTCTCTCTTTCAACTTTTTTGAATGACTAATTTGACCATTTGTTTATGATCTAAACAATCTATTTTGTACTTTGACAACTGTTCTGTTAATTGTATTTTACCTTTGAGAAAAATGTTAAAGATTTTTATATATACACTTAATCTCTTTAGTTAAAATAAAGTTCTTGAAGAGGCCTGGTGGAATGCGAAATTATCGAACTATTAGTCTTTTTCTTCTCTTCTCCCCTATGGACTACATTGACATATATTCCTGTTATGAAGATTATATTGTATATATAAATGTATGAATATGGATACATACATACATACATACATACATACATACATACATACATACATATATATGTATATTGTGTGTGTATGTATGTATCCATATTCGTATATGCATACATTCATACATAGATATAATATACATAGCCTATACATGGGTGCATATATATATATATATATATATATATATTATATATATTATATATATATATATATATTATATATAAAGTATATGCCACGAAAAAGGAAAAGTAAACGAAGGAGGATCTGCAAGATCTTTCGACGTTAAACGTCCTTTACTGAGCAGAGACTGACATAAATACGAGAAAAGACAATACAAGAAGATTCGTATAACTGACAGATAGGGATTATAAAGAGATTAGTACCTAGAATCCGACACACCTGGAAAATGAGAAACCTTCCCAAACAAGCATAAACAATGGGTGCAATTAAAGGTTTAAGACAATCATCTCAGATACAATTTCAAGACAATTAAAGGATTATAGGTGACAGCTATTCAGAACTTGGTAAACAAAACCATATTCACAATACATGTCAGACACACATTACAACAAAAATAATAACTCTAAGGCAACTGATTTTGATTTAAGTCAGTAATTATATCTTTGAGGTCATTCTTAAACATGTTACAGATACAAGGGTCTAAATGAAAAAGGCCACGACTAACATTGAAATTACAATGAAAAGTAAGTT
>NC_087208.1:93381997-93406997 GCF_015104395.2 Macrobrachium nipponense | reverse complement strand
TGAATCTTCCTACCCTTTATACCCTGAATCTTCCTCCCTTTCTACCCTGAATCTTCCTTCCCCTTTCTACGCCTCCTATCCCCATGAACTTCGACCTCCCTTTCTAATTCCTCCTACACCCTGGATAATCGCCTCCCCTTTCTACTAGTCCTAACCACTGAATCTTCACCTACCTTTCTACCCCATGAATTCTCCCTCCCTTTCTAACTCCTCCTAACCCTGAAATCTTTCCTACCCTTTCATACCCCTGAAATCTCCCTCCCTTTCTACTCAGCCTACCCCTGAATTTCCTTTCCCTTTCCCTTTTATACCCCGAACTTGAAAATTTCCTCCCTTTCAAACCCCTGAATTCCACCTCCCACCTTAAACCCCTTGGAATTCCCTCCCTTTCCTTTAACAACCCCTGAATCCGTTGCTCCATTTCTACCCCTGAATCTTGCTCCCTTCTACACCCCAGAATCTTACCTCCCTTTCTACCCCTGAATCTTCCATCCCTTTGCCTAACCCATGGAATCTCCCTCCCTTTCCCCTTTTTACTCCTACCCTTGAATCTTGCTCCTTTCCCTTTTACCCCTGAATCTCACCCTCCCCCCCTTTATACTCTACCCCTGAATCTTCCTCCCTTGATTTAACCCCTGAATCCTCCCCTCCCTTTCTAACCCACCCGTATCTTTGTTCCCTTTCTACCCCTGAATCTCCCTCCCTTTCTACCCTTTATACCCCTGCAAATTACTTCCTCCCTTTATTTTACTCCTCCTACCCAGGAATCTCCCCCCTCCCTTAACACCCTCCATCTTTTCCCTCCAACTCATCCTATTCTTGAATCTCCATCCCTTCCCATTCCTCGACCTTCCTCCCAACTTCCTTCCCCTTCCCCAACTCCCACAATGCTCCACACACTACCTCCCTCCCCTCCCGTCCTCACCCATTGGCTGAGGAAGACTTGGACGGATAACTGGAGCAACTTAGAACAGGAATACGACGGCTTGGAAAAAGCTCATTCAGAAAACTGGACGAGTCAGAAACTGCAGGAGGCATCAAGATCAATTGCCAATCCGTCAAGAGGATATTGAAAATTAGAGATAATCCTCAGGACAAGATTAATTCGCCAACAGGAGGCACACCCCTTGTGACACCCGGGCATCTCGTTTCCCATTAACTCAGGTCTGGCCATGGACCTCTCTTGGAGGGACCATCGAGTGGACGGCTCTCCAAAGAGGTAAAGTTTACCTTAGTGTTCTCCTCCTTCTTCTTCATCGAGTTTCTCATCTTCCTCCATCCCTGCTCCTCCTCTAGGGATCTCCTTCCCCGTTACCTCTCCCCCACCTTCCCCCAAACCTCTTCCTACTCCATGAATCCCCTGTTCCCCTTTCCCCTCCTCCACCTTCCCCAACTTCTCCTACTCATGAATCCCCTTCCCTTTCCCCTCCTCCACCTTCCCCAATCTCTCCTACTCATGAATCCCCTTCCCTTTCCCCTCCTCCACCTTACCCCCAACAATCTTCCTACTCATGGAATCCCCTTCCCTTTCACCCTCCTCCACCTTCCCCAAACCTCCTTCCTACTGCAATGAATACCCCTTCCCTTTCACCCCTCCTCCCACCTTCCCAAATCTATCCTACTCATGAATCCCCTTCCTTTCACCCCTCCAACCACCTTCCCCAATCTACTCACCACCATCAATTCAACCCTTACCCCTTTACCCTTTCCCTCCATCCCCTTCCCCAATATCTCCTACTCAATGAATCCCCTTCCCTTTCCCCTCCTCCACCTTTCCCCAATCTTCCTCCTACTCATGAAATCCCCTTGCCCTTTCAACCTCCTCCAAACCTTCCCACCAATCTCTACCTACTCATGAATCCCCTTGCCTTTCCCATTCCATCCAACCTTCCCCAATTCTCCTACTGTCATGAAATCCCCGTTCCCTTTCCACCCTCCTCCACCTTCAACCCCAACTTCTCAACTACTCAATGAATCCTATTCCCTTTCCCTTTCCCCCCTCCAACCTTCCCCAACTTCTCACCTACTCATGAATCCTCCTTTCCCATTTCCCCTCCTCCACCTTCCCCAAACTTCTCCTACTCATCGAAGCCTCTTCCCTTTCCACTTCCCCACCTGCCTCCACCTTCCTACCTATCCTGAATTCTCCATTACACCTCCTACTTCTTCCGTCTCTCCTTCTCCTCCTCACCCAATGCCTCCTCCCCCTCGCTCCTCCCCCTCCTGTCTTCATTATGGCGGAGAGGAATTAGGACCACGAATATGCCAACTTAGACAAGCTTTTTCTCAGAGTTAGACGACGCACAAAAATCCAAAGCAAAAAAGTTCAACTGTCATCGACCCAAAAATGCACCGAAAATAAATCGGATGACGAGGAAATCCTGATCTTATCGATGCGGAAAAACACAGGAAAGGGTCTCTCAGAACATCAGGAGTAAAAGCTCCAGGTCTTTATTCTCAATCCTCCATCCTCCCAGTTATGCACTGTGGTCACATTCGGCCCCCTGATTCTACTCCTCCTTTTACCACTAAACCTCCCTCCCTGTATTCCTGTACTTCTTTCTCCTTTTCCTCCTTCCTTCCCTTCCTGTCCTTCCCCCTTCCCCCTCCCTGTTTCTACCCCACCTCCACCTCACCTGTTTCTCCTCCTCGCTCCCCAGTTTCTACCTCCCCACTATCCTGTTTTCTCCATATTCCTCGTCTTCCCTGTTTCCTCCCTTTCACCCCTCCCCTATATTTTTCCCCCTCCTCCTTCCACTATCACCTCTTCCTGTTTCGCCCTCCTCTACTCCCGGATTGCTTTCCTCCCACTCTCCTTGTTTCTCCTCCTTCCATCCCCTGTATCTACCCTTCCCTTCCCTCACCCCCTGTTTCTCCTCCCCGTGCCTCCTCCCTGCTTCTTCCCCTCCTCCCTCCCCTCTTCCTTCTTTCCCTTACCCCTTCAGCACCCTCTTTTCTCTGAATCTTCTTTCATTCCTTCCTCATTTTTTCTCCTCGCTAACCCGGGCATTTAATGAGCTGGAACAAATGGAGGAACTTGAATAAATGCTTGACCATTCAGAACAGCAAAAGGGTCTTTTCGAGTCATTGAAATAAAATCCATATGGATTGCTGAGTGGAAAGCAAAACCGGAGGGAATAATCATCCTTCCTTCTCTTAAACTTAAAACTTCTTCTTCCCGCTCTTAGGGGCAAAAATCATCTTTCCTCTTATCTAGTATCATCTTCTGTCTCTCATTCTTCCATGCATCCGCTGATTTGGTTTGCCGTTACAGTAGGCGGACCAATTAGAGGAGTCTTAGAGAAGCTATTTGTCCATTATCATCAAACGAGAATTTTCCAGGTATTACGAATGAAAAGGCCAAAATAAAATCGGACTCCTCATGGAACGAAGGCAGAGAAAGAAAGAAGAAGGAGAGGATGAAGGTACAAAGGCAAAGGAAAACGGGAAGAAACGCCTGGCCAAAAAAAACAAGGTGCTGACGCTCGAGCAAATAACCACTGACCCAAACGCTTTAATCCTGGATTAATGGGACAAGGTTGGGAACAGCAAGGATACCAAGGACCCCCCACCCCCAGGCGGGTCCCAGGAAGATAGGACCAGGCCATGGGGCCCGCAAATGCCTGAGGGCCTCATAATGTTGGACAGGGCGGATCCTCCAAAAGGATACCCTCCGGCCCTCCACAAATTAGGACCATGATGGGCGAAGATTACCCCTGTTACCTCCACAAATTGGGGAACCTGGTGGTCAACAATAATCCTGCGGAGGTCACAACCAATATTCCTGGAGGGTCAAAAAAACAATAACCCTGGAGGTCAAACAATTACCCCTGGTGGTCGACCATACCCTGGTGGGTCCAACATCTACCACCGTTGGTCAAAACAATACCCATGGAAGGTCCAAACAATACACCTGGAGGTCAACAATATCCTGGAGGTCAAAGCAATAAACCATGGTGGTCAACCATATACCTGGCTGGCCCAAAGGACCAACCTTGAGTCCTCCAAGCGTCCCAGCCCATTGGTAAAAGACGGTAGGTACTTCCTGTGTTATTGCCCACCAGGACCCCTCCACCCCCCTCCCCCTTCCCCATCCCCCCTCCTCTTCTTGATTCGTTTCCCTGCCATTTTCTCCCCTTCCCTCCAAAACCAAACTCACATTCAAACTTCTACTGTATTAGGAAAAAACTATTAAGGACAAAGTCAAATAAGGACAAGTTATTGCATGTTCATAGTTGGAGTAACCTTGATGTCTCTGAAACCTCAAATAAATTTTGACTCACCAAGAGGTAACACTTCTCAGACCCAAGTAAGCTATGGTTCGGTTAAGTACGCCTAGGGTTGTTTCATTTCCTTCTCAGCTTAGGTTAGTTTAGATTAGGTTAGGTTAGGTTAACTTAGCTTTTAGGTTAGTTTATGCTAGGTTAACTTAGGTTTTAGGTTAGTTTAGGTTAGGTTAGGTTAGGTTAGGATAGTTTAGGTTAGGTGAGGATAGGATAGGTTAGGATAGTTTAGGTTAGGTTAGGATAGTTTAGTTTAGGTTAGGATAGTTTAGGTTAGGCTAGGTTAGGATAGGATAGGATAGGTTAGGCTAGTTTAGGTTAGGTTAGGTTAGGATAGTTTAGGTTACGTTAGGATAGTTTAAGATAGCTATGGTTAGGATAGTTTAGGTTAGGTTAGGATAGGATAGTTTAGGTTAGATTAGGATAGTTTAAGTTAGTTTAGGTTAGGATAGTTTAGGATAGGTTAGATTAGGATAGTTTAGGTTAGTTTAGTTTAGTTTAGGTTAGATTAGGTTAGGATAGTTTAGATTAGGATAGTTTAGGTTAGGTTACTTTAGGTTAGGTTAGTTTAGTTTAGGTTAGGTTAGGATAGGATAGTATAGTTTAGGTTAGGTTAGGTTAGGATAGGATAGTTTAGGTTAGGATAGTTTAGGTTAGGTTAGGATACTTTAGTTTAAGTTAGGTTAGATCAGGATAGGATAGTTTAGTTTTAGGTTAGGTTAGGATAGTTTAGTTTAGTTTAAGTTAGGTTAGGTTAGGATAGGATAGTTTAGTTTAGTTTAGGTTAGGATAATTTAGGATAGGATAGTTTAGTTTAGTTTAGGTTAGGCTAGTTTAGTTTAGGTTAGGATAGTTTAGGTTTGGTTAGGATAGTTTAGGTTAGGTTAGGATAGTTTAGTTTAGTTTAGTTTAGGTTAGGTTAGGTTAGGATAGGATAGTTTAGTCTAGGATAGTTCAGGTTAAGATAGGATAGTTTAGGTTAGGATATGATAGTATAGGTTAGGATAGTTTAGTTTAGGTTAGGTTAGGACAGTTTAGGTTAGTTTAGGTTAAGATAATTTAGGATAGGATAGGATAGGATAGGATAGGTTAGGCTAGTTTAGGTTAGGTTAGGTTAGGATAGTTTAGGTTAGTTTAGTTTAGTTTAGGTTAGGTTAGGTTATGATAGTTTACATTAGGATAGTTTAGGTTAGGTTACTTTAGGTTAGATTAGTTTAGTTTAGGTTAGAATAGTTTAGTTTAGGTTAGGTTAGGATAGGATAGTTTAGGTTAGGATAGTTTAGGTTAGGTTAGGATAGGTTAGGTTAGGATACTTTAGTTTAGTTTAGGTTAGATTAGGATAGGATAGTTTAGTTTAGTTTAGGTTAGGTTAGGTTAGGATAGTTTAGTTTAGTTTAGGTGAAGTTAGGTTAGGATAGGATAGTTTAGTTTAGTTTAGGTTAGGTTAGGATAGTTCAGAATAGGATAGTTTAGTTTAGTTTAGGTTAGGATAGTTTAGGTTATGTTAGTTTAAGTTAGGTTAGGATAGTTTAGGTTAGGATAGTTTAGGTTGGGTTAGGTTAGGATGGGATAGTTTTGGTTAGGTTAGGACAGTTTAGGTTAGGTTAGGATAGTTTAGTTTAGTTTAGGCTAGGATAGTTTAGGTTAGGATAGGATAGTATAGGTTTGGATAGTTTAGGTTAGGTTAGGTTAGAATAGTTTAGTTTAGGTTAGGTTAGGAAAGTTTAGGTTAGTTTAGATTAGGATAGTTTAGGTTAGGTTAGGTTAGGATAGTTTGGGTTAGGTTAGGATAGTTTGGGTTTAGGTTGGAAGGATTTAGGTTTAGGTTACTAGGATAGTTTAGGTTAGGAGTTAGGATTAAGGATAGTTTAGGTTTAGGTTAGGATAGTTTCGGGGTTGAGGTTAGGGATAGATTTAAAAAAAAAAAAAACAAAAAAAAAATTTTTTTTTTTTAACAAAAAAAAACTTTCAGGTTAGGTTAGGATAGTTTAGTTTAGTTTAGTTTAGGATAGTTTAGTTTAGTTTAGGCTAGGATAGTTTAGGTTAGGATAGGATAGTATAGGTTTGGATAGTTTAGGTTAGGTTAGGTTAGGATAGTTTAGGTTAGGTTAGGATAGTTTAGGTTAGGTTAGGATAGTTTGGGTTAGGTTAGGATCGGTTAGATTAGGATAGTTTAGGTTAGGTTAGGTTAGTTTAGATTAGGTTAGGATAGTTTTGGTTAGTTTAGTTTAGGTTAGGATAGTTTAGGTTAGGATAGTTTAGGATAGGTTAGGATGGTTTAGGATAGGTTAGGTTAGTTTAGATTAGGTTAGGATAGATTTGGTTAGTTCAGTTTAGGTTAGGATAGTTTAGGATAGGTTAGGTGAGTTTAGGTTAGTATAGTTTAGGTTAGGTTAGTTTAGGATAGGATAGCTTAGGTTAGTTTAGGTTAGGATAGTTTAGGTTAGGTTAGGATACTTTAGTTTAATTTAGGTTAAATTAGGATGGTTTAGTTTAGGTTAGGTTAGGATAGTTTAGTTTAGTTTTAGTTAGGATAGGTTAGATTAGGTTAGGTTAGGTTAGGATAGCTTAGGTTAGGATAGTTTAGTTTTGGTTATGATAGTTTAGGTTAGGTTAGGACAGTTTAAGTTAGGATAGTTTTGTTTTGGTTAGGATAGTTCAAGTTTGGATAGTTTAGGTTACGATAATTTAGGTTAGATTAGGTTAGGATACTTTAGTTTAAGTTAGGATACTTTAGGTTAGGTTTGGATTGTTTAGGTTAGGTTAGGTTAGGTTAGGATAGCAAAGTTCAGTTTAGGTTAGGTTAGGTTAGATTAGGATAGTTTAGGTTAGGTGAGGATAGGATAGGTTTGGATAGTTTAGGTTAGGTTAGGTTAGGATAGTTTAGGTTAGTTTAGTTTAGTTTAGGCTAGATTAGGATAGGATAGTTTAGATTAGAATAGTTTAGGTTAGGTTACTTTAGGTTAGGTTAGTTTAGTTTAGGTTAGGATAGTTTAGGTTAGGTTAGATTAGGATAGGATAGTTTAGTTTATTTTAGTTTAGGTTAGGATAGTTTACTTTAGTTTAAGTTAGGTTAGGTTAGGTTAGGTTAGGTTAGGTTAGGATAGGATAGTTTAGTTTAGTTTAGGTTAGGCTAGTTTAGTTTAGGTTATGTTAGTTTAGGTTAGGTTAGGATAGTTTAGGCTTGGATAGTTTAGGTTAGGTTAGGTTAGGTTAAGATGGGATAGTTTAGGTTAGTTTAGGTTAGGATAGTTTAGTTTAGTTTAGGTTAGGATAGTTTAGGCTTGGATAGTTTTGGTTAGGTTAGGTTAGGTTAAGATAGGATAGTTTAGGTTAGGTTAGGTTAGGATAGTTTAGTTTAGGTTAGGTTAAAGGAAAGTTTAGGTTAGTTTAGGTTTAGGTTAGGATAGGATAGGATAGATTAGGGTAGTTTAGGCAAGGTTAGGTTAGGATAGTTTAGGATAGTTTAGGTTAGGTTAGGATCGGTTAGATTGGTTAATTAGTTTAGGTTAGGATATTTTAGGTTAGGATAGTTTAGTTTAGGTTAGGATAGTTTAGGATAGATTAGGCTAGTTTAGATTAGGTTAGGATAGTTTTTGTTTGTTTAGTTTTGGTTAGGATAGTTTAGGTTAGGATAGTTAAGGATAGGTTAGGTTAGTTTAGCTTAGGTTAGGTTAGTATAGTTTAGGTTAGGTTAGTTTTGGATAGGATAGCTTAGGTTAATTTAGGTTAGGATAGTTTAGTTTAGGTTAGGTTAGGTTAGATTAGGTTAGGTTAGGATAGCTTAGGTTAGGGTAGTTTAGTTTAGGTTAGAAGATGGAATAGTTTAAGTTTGGAGGTTTAGATTAGGATAATTTAGGTTAGATTAGGTTAGGATACTTCAGTTTAAGTTAGGATAGGTTAGGTTAGGTCAGGTTAGGTTAGGTTAGTTTAGCTTAGGTTAGGATAGGTTAGGTTAGGATAGTTTAGGTTAGGTTAGTTTTGTTTAGTTTAGGATAGGTTAGGTTAGGATAGTTTATGTTAGCTTAGGATAGGTTCAGGTTTAGGATCGAGTTAGGTTAGGTTAGTTTAGTTTAGGTTAGGATAGGTTAGGTTAGGATAGTTTAGGTTAGGTTAGTTTAGTTTAGGTTAGGATAGTTTAGGTTAGGTTAGTTTTGTTTAGGTTAGGATAGGTTAGGTTAGGATAGTTCAGTTAGGTTAGGATAGTTTATGTTAGGATACTTTAGGTTAGGATAGTTTAGTTTTGGTTAGGATAGTTGAGGTTAGTTTAGGTTAGGTTAGTACAGTTTAGGTTAGGATAGGTTCGATTAGGATAGTTTAGGTTAGGATAGTTTAGTTTAGTTTAGGCTAGGGTAGGATAGTTTAGGTTAGGATAGTTTAGTTTAGGTTAGGGTAGGATAGTTTAGGTTAGAATGATTTAGGTTAGGTTAGGATAGAATAGTTTAAGTTTGGAGGTTTAGATTAGGATAATTTAGGTTAGATTAGGTTAGGATACTTCAGTTTAAGTTAGGATAGTTTAGGTTAGGTTAGGTTAGGTTAGGTTAGTTTAGCTTAGGTTAGGATAGGTTAGGTTAGGATATTTTAGGTTAGGTTAGTTTTGTTTAGGTTAGGATAGGTTAGGTTAGGATAGTTTAGGTTAGGTTAGGATAGTTTAGGTTAGTTTAGTTTAGTTTAGGTTAGGATAGGTTAGGTTAGGATAGTTTAGGTTAGGATTGGTTAGGTTAGGATAGTTTAGGTTAGGTTAGTTTTGTTTAGGTTAGGATAGGTTAGGTTAGGAAAGTTCAGCTTAGGTTAGGATAGTTTATGTTACGATACTTTAGGTTAGGATAGTTTAGTTTTGGTTAGGATAGTTGAGGTTAGTTTAGGTTAGGTTAGTACAGTTTAGGTTAGGATAGGTTCAATTAGGATAGTTTAGGTTACGATAGTTTAGTTTAGTTTAGGTTAGGGTAGGCTAGTTTAGGTTAGGATAGTTTAGTTTAGGTTAGAGTAGGATAGTTTAGGTTAGAATAATTTAGGTTAGGTTAGGATAGTTTTAAGATAGTTTAGGTTGGGATAATTTAGGTTAGGTGAGGTTAAGTTGGGATAGGATAGTTTAGGTTAGGTTAGGATAGTTTAGGGTAGTTTAGTTGAGGTAAGGATAGTTTAGATTAGGATAGTTTAGGTTCGGTTAGAATAGTTTAGGTTAGGATAGTTTAGTTTAGTTAGTTTAGGTTAGGATAGGTTAGGTAAGGTTAGGATAGTTTAGGTTGGGTTAGTTTAGCTTAGATTAGTTCAGGATAGTTTAGTTTAGGATAGGATAGTTTAGGTTAGGTTAGGTTAGTTTAGGTTAGGTTAGTTTAGGTTAAGTTACGTTTGGTTGGTATAGTTTAGGTTAAGATAGTTTAGTTTAGTTCAAGTTATATTAGGTTATGTTTGGTTAGTTTAGTTTAGTTTAGGTTAGGTTAGGTTAGGTTAGGATAGTTTAGGTTAGGTTAGTTTAGGATAGTTTAGGTTAGGTTAGGTTAGTTTCGTTTAGGTTAGTTTAGGATATTTTAGGTTAGGTTAGTTTGGGTTAGGGTAGGAAGGTAGTTTAGGTTAGTTATTTAGAATAGGTTAGGTTAGCTTAGCTTAAGTTAGCTTAGCTTGTAGGTTAGTTTAGGCTAGGTTTGGTTAGGTTAGTTTAGTTTAGGTTGGGTTAGGTTAGTTTATAGGTTATGTTAGTTTGCGTTAGCTTAGCTTGTAGGTTAGTTTGGGACAGGTTAGCTTAGCATATGGGTTAGGTTAGTTATAGTTAGGTTAGCTCAGTTTGTATGTTAGTTTAGTTTAGGTTCGGTTAGGTGGGGGCTGAGTTAGGTTCGGTGGAGGTTAGGTTATGTTAGGTGGGCATGTAGTTATGTTAAGCTAGGTTAGGGCTCTGTTATATTACATTAGGTGTTAGGGTAGTTAGGTTAGGTTAGGTTAGGTGGGGTTTAGGTTGAGTAAGATGGGAGGGTAATTAGTTTAGGTTAGGTGAGGGCTGGGTTAGGTTAGGTAAGGTGGGAGGGTAGGTAGGTTAGGTTAGGTGAGGGCTGGGTTAGGTTAGGTTAGGTGGGAGGGTAGTTAGGGTAGGTTAGGTGAGGGCTGGCTAACCTAACCTAACTACCCTCCCACCTAATGTAACCTAACCCCCTCCTAACCTAACCTAACTACCCTCCTACCTAATGTAACTTAACCCAATTTAACCTAAGCTGACTACTCTCCTACCTAACCTAACCTAACATAACTACCCATCTAATCTAACCTAACTACCCTACCACCTAACCTAGCCTAACTACCCTACCACCTAACCCAACCTAACCCAACCCTCACCTAACCTAAGCTAACTACACTCCCATTTAACCTATCCCAAATGCCCTCCCACCTAACCTAACTCAACCCCCACCTAACCTAACCTAACTACCCTCCCACCTAATCTAACCTAACCAAACCCTCACCTAACCTAACCTAACTACCCTCTTACCAAACCTAACCTAACCTAACTACCCTCTTACCAAACCTAACCTATCTACCGTCCCACCGAACCTAACCTAACCCCCACTTATCCTAACCCAACCTAACCTAACCTAAGTACCTAAGTAACTTAGGTTAGGTGGGATGGTAGTTAGCTTGGGTTAGGTTGAGTTACATGGGAGGGTAGTTATTTAAGGTTAGATGGGGGGCTGGGCTTAGGTTCAGGGAGGGGGTGGGTTAGGTTAGGTGGTGGTTGGGTTAGGGTAAGTTTAGGGCCCTAAGGTGAGTGTTTCTAGGTGGGCTGAAGGTTTGGTTAGGTTAGGTAGAATGGAGGGTAGTTAGGTTAGGTTAGGTGAGGGTTAAGTTAGGTTAGGTTAGTGGCGTTATGTTAGGTAAGGTGAGAGGGTAGTTTAATTAGGTTAGATGAGGGCAGGGTTAGGTTAGGTGGGGGTTGGGTTAGGTTAGGTGGTGGTTTTAGGTAATGTGGGATGGTGGGTGGGTTACGTTAGGTGAAGGTTTGGTTAGGTTAGGTTAGAATGGAGGGTAGTTAGGTTAGGTTTAGGTGAGGGTTAGGTTAGGTTAGGTGGGAGGGTAGTCAAGTCAGGTCAGGTGAGTGTTGGGTTAGGTTGTGAGGGTATGATAAAGATGTAGCTAGAAACAGTACTGCCTATTTATTACAGGTAAACTCAGGTCATCATTCAGGTGTGCGGGCAGATATCTAGTATGTGACCAACACTGACACAGAAATGGATTTGTTTCTGGACATGTTAATTTACATAAATATTATTGGTTACAATGGATTCATATAAATGAATATGTTGGCAGCAAGGCCAAAAAGTACTTAATCATTTGATTTGAGGTACAATGTGGATAGGAAAACTACATACATAAATTTAGGAAAAAGGTGTTGTCCTTACAAAATATTCCCCCACCAAGACAATGGTCATGGCAGTGAACATTGGATGATAAAATAGGAATGGGAAGGCCGAATATTAATCTTGGTAGTGTATCGGAGGGTGGAGGTTGCCCTGATTCAGTGACACCAGCTGTTTTGAGGGGCTCTCATCCTTTGTGCCCTCTGGAGGGTCGCGGTGCCATTGGTATAGTTTGGGGGCTCGGGGGAAAATAGGTTCTGCGGTGGCACTCTGGGGCAGCTGCCAGGTTTGTCTTGAGCAGTGTCCTCCTCTGTCAGGAAGGCTGGCTTCAACCTATCAAAGGAGGTAGGCCTTTTCTGAGTGGTGAAGGATGTGGAAAGGACTATGGCATGGGGGCGGTTGGTGTGCGTCGTGGCGCAGACAAAGATGTTTTTGCTTGTGGCTAAGTCCTTGGGCTGAAAATGACCTGTCAGAGAAAGTCTTGAGGCAGAGGGCGAATTTCACGGCAGATTCTCGCAGCATGGTGATTGAGATGTTCTCGACATTAGTTGAGGGAAGAATTCGCCTGGAACTACCAAGGTTTCCCCGTAGACTTTCTCTGCAGGTGATGGTTCGTCGTTGGCCCTTGGGGCGGTGCGGAGGCTGAGGAGGACCCAAGGTAGCTGCATCTCCCAGTTGTCACCGGAGCAGCGTGCCATCAGGGAGGCTGTGGGGTTATAGGTAGTGGTTCTGTGGTGCAAAGTCCCCATTAAGAGAGCCAGGGCAGCCCACAAATCTGACATAAAGATGGCCCTGCAGTCCATCGTGATGTGGTCAGGCGCTCTAAAATGGTTGATCCAGCTGGAGAGAAGGGCTTCCGCACACATGTTGGTGGTGGCCTCTGTCATTGGTGTTGCTTCGGGCCATCTGGTGGATCAATCAATGACTGTGAGGAGGTGTCTGTGACCTCCTGACAGAAAGAGGCCCTACGACGTCCAAGTGGATATGACCAAATCTCCACTTGGGCTGGGAAAAACTGCCGATTCCTGACTCAATGTGCATACCGATCTTGCTCATCTGGCATGGGATGAATGCCTGGCCCATTTCCGAGAGTCTCTTTGGATGCCATGCCACATGAATTTCTCTGTCAGGAGGCAAGTTGTCCTTTGGCCCGGCAGATGCGAGAGGCCATGGATGACCCGACGGATGCGAGAGGCTGTGGAAGATTCCAAAAATATTTTCTTTGTGATGCTGGGATCAGCGCGCAAGGGCATGCCGTGCTGACGTTGCAGAGGACAGTTGTTGCTGAGGAATGTGATTGTGGTCCGGTATGCTGGCAACTCAGGGTTGGCTGCTTCTTCTCGGGCTAAGTCTTCGCAGTAAATCCCGAGGTGGACGGAGCTGAATTCAACTCTGGAAAGGGCGTCAACCATGGGGTTTCTCCTGCCAGGGACGCAGCTGATGGTGCAGCCGAATTCCGCAATGGCTGTGAGTGTCGCTGCTGTCTGGCAGACCAGGCATCTCCTGCTTTGGTAAAGGCGTGGACCAGCAGCTGGTGGTCTGTTCTGATGGTAAAAGGGTTCCCCTCCAGCAGTTAGCATAAGTGCCGAATGATCTGGTAGACCACTAGTACCTCGCTGTCGAAAGTGCTGTAGTGGGTCTCGGCGGGCTGAAATTTCCTGCTGAAGAAGGCGAGTGGTTGGGTAACTCTGTGAATCACCTGCTCCAGGACTGCTCCTCAGGCGACATTGCTAGCATCGGTGGTGAGCTGTAGGGGTGCTGCGGGGTCTTGGTGGGCCAGGGTGGTCACCCTGGTGAGAGACATTTTCGTCTACAGGAAGGCTTGTTGCTGCGCTGTCTCCCACACCAGATTCTTTGGTTTCCCCTTCAGGACCTCCATCATGGGGGACAATGGTGTAGGTGATGTCGGATGTGAATCAAAAGTAATAGTTCACCATCCCGACGAACTCCTTCAGGGCCTTGATCATTGTTAGCGTTGGGAACTTTTCTACAGCTGCTACCTTTGATGTCATGGCGCGGACGCCTTCTGTGGAAATCTTGTGCCCCAGGAAAACCACCTTCTTGGCGCTGAAGGTGCACTTGATGAACCGACAATCAATCTATTTTCCTGAAGGTGCTGCAACGGTGTTCTTGTGGTGATCTGGAAAAATGAGAATGTTGTCCATGTAGCATACACAGGTCTCCTAGAATGCTGTCCATCTGACGCTGGAAGGTGGCTCCAGCGTTCCCCAGGCCGAAGGGGAAGTAGGAGAAGACGTAGGACCTGAACGGCGTGATATTGGCTGTCTTAGGGACGCCCTCAGGGTGGCCTGGTATGTGAAAATATGATTTGAGAAGATCCATTTTTGTAAACAATTTTGCCCCATGAAGGGCCCCCGTCAGGTCCTGCATGTTTGGCAGAGGGTAATGATCGGGAGTAGTCACTAAATTCAGCCAACAGTAATCCCTGCAAGGTCTCCAAGTTCTGCCCGCCTTCTTGGCCATGTGGAGGGGTGATGCCCATGGGCTGGAGGCCTTCCTGCAGATGTACATCTGCTCCATTTCCATGAGGGCCCTTTTGGCATCTGGAGTCTTGGAGGCGGTTCAGCAGTAGCCTGTGGAACTTTGTGTGTGTGGGCGGGATAGTGGTCGCGATGTGATGGTATATGCTATGTTTGGTCAGGGTTTTGGCCACTGACGAAGTTCTGGCTTGAACACGTCGGGGAACTCCTGAAGGAGGGCTCCGTATTTGTGGGGCGCTACAGAACAGATGGTAAGAATGCTTGGGCCTGCGGGGGAAGAATTGGCAGTTCCATGTGTCAAGGAGGCATTTGCAGCCCACGTTAACCAGGAACCCATGTTGTGCCAAGAAGTCTGCGCCTAGAAGGGGACCCTTGATGTCGGCAATGATAAAAGGCCACACGTAGGTCCATCCCAGATTGGATATCCTGTGGGATCTCGTGCTCTAGGAGCGGATGGGGGTCCCATTCACGGCCATCAGGGCAGCAGTGGCATCTGGGGCGTGATGTGATCCCATCCTGAAGGTGGAAACACTGATTGCATAGCCCTGGTGTCCACTAACATCCTCCAGCCGGAGATCTCCTCGTGGACGTAAATACCTACAGGTTGTGGCCTCTGTAGGAGCGCGGCTATGGTTGCTAATGGGGGCAGCTGCCCTCCCCATTTTTTGACTGGATGTATGAACATGGTTTCTCACACCATTTGGCATATTTGCCAAATTTTCTATGGCAGAAACACCAAGCAGGGCTTCCACCTCGCTGCTGTGTTGGGGGTCTTTTTTGTATGGTGTTGATCTCTGCTGCTTCTACTTCTACTTCATTGTCCTCCATCAGGCAGTTGGTTGAAGGGGTCGATGGGATGGAAAAAGTTGCCACCCGGGAGGCCTCGGTTAGCCTTTGGGCCTTTGCGACCAACTCACCGTCCAACTGGCAGAGGAATATCTCCCGCTTAAGGCTGATCTCCCTCCGTTGCCCGTGGTCATCCCACTCCGGCAGGAGGATGAGGTCCATCAACCTATTCCAGGAGACCTGTGGGTTTGGTTGCATATGGGGTTTGCTACCAGGTCTAGAATTCGGGTGGTCCTGTTGATGGAGGGGAGGGAGAAGGTGTCGATTAGCTCCGCCTTCAGATTGCTGTAGCGTATCATGTCTGGCTGCACAAACATCCATGGACACATTTGGGCATACACTTCCTCCGACCGGGTCGACATGATGAAGTCAGCCTTGCAGGCTTCATCCAAGATGCCCGTGATCCGGAACTGGCTTTCTCTGCAGGAACCCTGAGGCTGGATTCTTTACAGATACCTATACAGATACATGTACTAATAACTGTAGCACTGTAGTAATGACTTACAACAATGGAGGGAAAAAATTAAATGAAGTATTGCTATTAGATAAAATGAATAAATCAGACATAAATAGTACAATAGAAGTAACAGAGAAACCACTTAAAATGCATAACTTTGTTATTTTTCAGAAATAGAAGATGCTTAACAAAAATATATTTGAGTGCAAAAGAGAACGTAAAAGCTAAAGATGTTCTATTATTGAATGACGAATTGCCAGATTTTGTCAGAATGGATAATTCACTAGTCCACATGAATGGTGATAATTGTGAAGTTTATGTCCAAAACTATTCAGATAACAAACTAACACTATACGCAGGCACTGTCTTTTGTATAGGAATACCTATTAACAATCCTTTACCAACAGTAGGAGAAAAAGCATTTTTCTCTATAAATGGTCAAAACTCTCAAAAAAATAAGGGAGTAAATAAAACAGATTTTCCAGAAAATACAAACAAGTTAATTCAAGTACTAGAGAAATACAGAAATGTAATAGCTGTAGAAGGAGATAAACTAGTTAGAACATATGTTCTACATTATAAGATTTTGTTAGATGATGGAGCTAAGCCATTTTTTATTTCTAATTACAGATTACCAATAAGCCAGAGACCCATGTATGTTGACAATTTGATTGAGGAAATGAAAAGAGATGGGGTAATAGTTCCTTCTAAATCTCCATATAATTCTCCATTGTTACTTGTTCCAAAGAAAGATGGTAGTTGGAGACTTGAAATTAAACTCCAGCACAGTTCGGTAATTCAAGATATGTTAGCTCAATTAGGAGGAACCAAAATATTTTCATCCTTAGATTTGCTTAGTGGATATTGGCAAGTACCTCAGAGGAAGAATCCAGGAACCCTGATTTAGTCTACCCAAATTTTTCAAAAGATTTTTTTTTTTAGTTTGTGGGGCCTCGAGGGCTAGGAGCTGTATTGTTACAAAAGGCCGAAACTGGGACGAGAGCAGTATATTATGCTAATAGAGTTTTAAGCCCAGAGGAAAGACACTATAGTACCACAGAAAGTGTGTGTTTAGCTTTGGGGTTTTAAAGAAATTTAGACATACTTTTAGGTCATAAAGTTAATGTGCTTCTTGATCAGAAACCCATTTGTGATTTGTTTAAAAAGAGAGCTTTTACTGATAACATGAAATTCAATAGATGGTTCATAGCATATTAGAGTTTGCTCCAGAATTTTCAGATATATTCCAGGGAAATTTAACACTTTGGGCTGATTGCCATTACCCAGATCTGAAGAAGAAACAGAAAATGCATTACAACTAATACCTTTGTCAAATTGTATATTTAGATTTAGAAAGAGTGAAAATACAACAAGAAAAAGATACAGAAAACAAACAAATAGTAGGACAGCTATTACTTAATAAATCCTTAAAACCTGATTTTCAGTTAATAAATGGTTTGTTGTATAAAATACCGACATAGAAAAATGGTTGTTCTCGACTACATATCCCAAAAACACTAACCAGAGAAGTTTCAGAACTACACACTCATATTTAAGTCAGCAGGACAACCCAAGAAGGAAATAAAAAGACGACCAGAATCATAACCAGAAATTATTTTTGGCCACGTTGTAGTGAAGATGCCAATAACTTTGTACAAAATTGTGTATTTTGCAACCAACATAAAGGTAACGTAAATCCAAAAGCTCCACTTGAAAAATATCCATCAGAATTAAATCCATTTCAAGTAGTAACTAGGGAGTTTTTGGGTCCATTTCCAACATCTATTAGAGGAAATAAACAAATATTAGTACTCTTAGACTATCTAACTAGATACGTACCTAGAAATCGTACCTGTAAGAAGAAACAGAGATACAGCTACAGTAGCCAAAGCTTTTAAATCTAGAATTATCACCAGACATTCATGTCCACAAGTTCTTCTTTCTGATAATGCTGCTGAATTTACTAGTGTTCTTTTACAGAAATTATGTGAATTTTATGAAATAATTAAGTGTCAAATAACGGCTTATAAACCCAGTTCAATGAAACAATAGAAGAATCCCCACATTATTTGCTATATGGTTACCAGAAAGGAATGCCTAACACTGCTAGACGATTCAACACCACCAGACATACTTATAACTATATATCGAGCCACAAATGTCCTTAATTCGCTCTACCTCGGAATTAATATATTTTCATATATGTTTAACCGAAGGAGAATTTTTTAGTCGATGAGAGATTTGCCGGCTCATGGGCGCGAACCATCGACAACTTCGCGAACCATCGTCACCAAATTTATGACGACAGTGAAGCCTTAATCCACTCCGTCACCGGCAAATCTCTTAGCGACTAAAAAATTACCCTTCGGTTAAACTTATATGAAAAAATATTAATTTCGAGGTAGAGCGAATAAGATATTAAAAGACATTTGTAGCTCGATATATGTATATGAATCACGGTAATGTGATATGATTTATACTTATAACTATGATGACTACGTTGCATGGAAAACCAGACGTACTTCGAGATTATCATGCAAACAAGAGCTAGACTGAAAGACGTACATGATACTCAAGCAAAGTACTATAATAAAAATACCAGTAAACCAGAAATGAGGTGGGAACTCACATTTATGTTCAGAATCATGTACCGGAAGGTCCAAAAGTAAAGGTTTCTCCCAAATTCACTGGATCATATAGAGTAATAGAAGTGTTAGAATTGAACAAATTTAGAGTAATTCATGAAAGTGATCTAAGGGAAAGGGTAGTTCACTGGAATCATATGAAGATATTAAAAACAGATCTATGGTCTACTGATAATAGATAAGAAATGAAACTACTGTACAAATTCCGATTAAACAAGGTATAATCTAAAAAACAGAAAGAGTTAAATATGTGTCTATACATCTTTGTATATATGTAAATAATGACTGAAAATATCACAAGTATGATGTATGTAGCGAAACTTATGTATATCTGTATATACAGAAAAATCTGATAAAGTCTATTCTCGCAGATGCAAACATGCGGCTCATTATAGCACTAGTTATGATTGGACTCATCTCTTCAGAAAAGGTGCCTTGCTTAAAAGACATGGAAACGTCAAAGTGATCAAGGACCAAGGAATAGTTAGTATAGACATCTCCCAGTGATCAAACGTGAAAGTGAATAAAGAGAAATCCAAAATGGCATCAAAGCAATCCTACAGAAGGGTGATAATAACAGTGCCATATCATTATTGGAAAAGTTAAACATGAACATAGATAACACACTGAGAATAGGGTCCAAAAGATCCCTCTTACCCTTCATTGGAACTGCTTTAAATCAATTGTTTGGGGTTGCTACCGAAGCAAATGTAGGACAAGAAAAGGAAAGAATAGACAGACTAGAAAAGTGGGCAGAACAAATAGGAAAATTGAAGGTTTTTATAAATCAAGTTAATCAGAATGTAACAGAGGAACTGAATAATTCAGAAAACAAATTTCTCAAATACCTTTGCACTAGAAAGTGATGTGATGTTACAGGAACATGACGACATGCTCAATGCTGTCTTATTTGCTTACAAAGGTATTTTAAACCCAACACTAATCACTCCAAAAGAATTAGAAGACATTATTAAGTTTTATGTAACTGAAATGCGTTGTATACCATTAGTAGAAGATATCTTTATGTACTATAACTTAATGAGTGCCAAAGTACTCTATGACAGAATTATTTTAGTTATACCTTTCAACACCAAGAACACAAGTTTCCTAATGTCATTGTACCCCTTTCCTACGTTAATTGAGAATGAAATGATTATTAGAAAGGGGATTAGTTTACATTTTGCATTAGAAGAACATGGATTATTAATTTTGTTCTTTAAAGATAAACAATTTAATGAATTTATCATGCTAAAGGAACGGGAATATGTGTGTAACACCGATAACTTGTATAAAGCAATTAATTTTTATCCATGTATTTAAGAAATTGTTTCAAAATAGAATCATAGAATCAAGAGAAGGATATGTGTTCGCAACCATTTAATAAGACTTGTGAAGCAATGATAATTGAGCAATACCTTTTTGTCTTTTCATTAGATACTGTTGGAGCCACACTCACTTGTCCTAAGTTATGTCTTTTGCAACCTCATGTAAGTTAGTTATATCAAACCAATTATACTATGAACCGCACCTTTTCCACTGAATACAAATTCAACAAACATGTGCCATATAAAAATTACACATGAAATAGATGACTTTGTCTCAATTAGAATTAAAGAAACTTGAAAACTTGAACTATGTTCACGACTGTTTTCTCTACAAGGAAAGGGTCTCTCCAATTTTGTCATTACTAAATCTAGCAGTAATAGTAGTCACTATAGTTTTGTTGATGATGATAGTGAGACATTTAATTATCAAGAAAATACAAGGGATATTGACAGTACTCAAAAATAACCATGATTAGTGTATGGTGTTCCATAATATTTTTGTTTGTGTTCATTTACTATACTTATATGATGTAATATGTTTGTAAGTTGATATGCTTAACATTTACTATGATTATTTCTTTTAAGTGTTTAAGGCAACACATACTGTTACTTTACCCTGGTGGGGCGATATGACGCGTTTAGGTGTGTTAATATCCCTATGATTTCGTTAAGTGACTTTGTCTTGTAACAAGAAGACGCCTAACAGTATTAATTACATCATAGTAAACATTAGTTCAAACTAACAAGGGTAGAATTATTGAGGTAATTCTCCGTAGAGATTAAACAAGATTACACAAAATGTAAATCTTACCAGAGACAATGACAATTTCACAAAATATAGATTATCAAGTAACAGTACATTGGCAATTAAATCAAAACAATGTATAAACGAGCCAGGCTTCGAAAATATTCTAAAGCTATGGCAATTTTTGCTGTCTAAAATTTTCCCTAGCCAAATGGAATTCTAAGTGCCCAGAATAGGGCACTGTGCCAATTGTGGCACTTTTATGACAGTACTTCATAATGAAGTACTAATTTATATAAGGCCAGAATAGCTAGCAGGTTTGGCTCTGCCTAAGCAGAGCATACAATATACAATAAATGCCTATAGGCAGTAAAGAAGAGGAAAGGAAACCAAGGAAGAGAAGATATAGACAGTACAACAACAAAAATAGAAAGTTACAAAAGGGTCAGAAGGAAGTAGAGTTACAAAAGGGTAAGAAGGAAGTAGAAGTAGCAGAATCTGGCATTCTCCTCTGGATGGAGAGGGTCAGAATTCTCTATAAGAGGGTGGCACTGTGCCAGGCACTAGTGCGGAGAGACTATTGGTTCTTGTAAGGTTTCGGAAAACCTCGACGCCCTTTTCCCTTCATCCTTCTATCTCTCCGAGGTCGGTTTGACTATGCCATTGGGGGCCTTGAATGATTCAAGCCCTTTAAAGATTCCGCAAGGGCATCGGCTCCGGCTGCTGCAACAACTGGGCCCTTGGCACTTGTCCCCGTGCCTAATGCTGTGTGGCTCGGTTTCCTGAGTTTTTCAGCCAAATAGGATTTGACAAAGTCATTACTCCAAGACCAGTTAGCTGCTGATGGAGAGGGATTGGATGAGGTAATGATATTTGGGATGGGCTTACCTGTTGGCAGGACCGACTCTGGGGCGGTCTGCAAAGCTGCACCGTTTGTGGAGTGCCCACTATGGTCATGGGTGTCCTGGAGGATTCCTTTGGAATTGGCTCTTCCTTGATTGCCGGCATGGGTATTGGGGCCAAGCCAGTGGAGGGAAAGCGACCGGGACTTAGAGCTCCAGGAGGGAGACTTGAGTCTTGCCTTGGCACTAGCACTGAGGCCGTTCCTGGCTTAGTGGAAGGACTCGAACGTGGATCAACATCCATGAGGGACGGAGCCTGGCACTGCCTGACACCTACAAGTGGCACTGGCTGTGCAGAAGTAGTTCTTGGAGGCCTGCAGCACAGGTCTGGAGGTATGTGAGGGCGGGGGCCCTGATACAGTATAAAGGTAGGAGGAGACTTGAAATCTTGTCCTAGCAGGACGTCATAACCTCCTGGTATATTGGTTGCTACTGCCATGGTATATATCTTAGAACGGTGAGGTCGTGTGACTCTCAACTGGACAGTAGGTAAGAACATCTTGACGTGGTTGAGGCTCTCTATCGTGATGAATGGTTGCCTATCAACCTGAGCTCCATAAGGAATTTTATCCTTTCAGATGATGGATACCTGCGCACCAGTGTCGTCAAAAGCTCGGACCTGGTGGGCAGGATAGCGACCTCTGGGAGGTGCGACAAATATGGGGCCCTTAGCAGGAGGGCCTAGAGCTGATGGATTCGTCACGGCCATAGCAATGGCAGAAACAGGAGCTTTCTTGGGGCATCCTGCCCAGGTAGCAGTGTGCCCATGCCCTTTGCAAGAGTCACAGAAACTCTTGCTAAAATCAGGCCTTGGCATGTTTTTCTGTTCCAATGGCCATTGTTCTTTTTATTAGAATGATTGGGTAGTCCATTCGGAGGAGTGGTGGCAGCTTGCTGAGGAGGATCCACCTTTGAGAGGCACTGCTCCGTGGTGTGACCTGGTTTATTGCAACGCCTACACACAGGTTTCTTTGGAGGAACATTGGGGTTCTGGGTAGGCTGAGAGGTGGCAGCAGGAGTAAGAGGGAGAGCAGGGCGTATTTTCTTCTTTAAAGAACTTTGCAATGGATGGTGGGTGTCATAGGCATCTGCCCATTTACAGCACTCCAAAATAGTCTTAGGGGCCTTGTCCACCAAGTGGGTGGCAAGATCGGGGGAGCGTAGGACAGGAAGTCCTCTAACTGAAAGAGTTCTAAGACCTCCTCAACAGATGTTGCATTGGAGGCCTTCGTCCACCTATTGAGTGCTGGTGTCTTTTTTGCTACCCACTCTGTCCACTGTCCATGTTTGGTTAGCCTCCTTGGGCATAGTCCTTCATTTCTGCCTCCACAGGTCTGGGGTTAACTCGTAAGCCCCAAGGATTACCTCTCCGATGAGGGCAAGGCCTTGTCACTCATTCAGGGGAAGGGCCTCGAATGCAGAACGCCCTTTGCCAGCGAGGTGCTTGCCAAGGAGGAGGGCCACTTCCTGAAGGGTTGGATTGAAGTTCTCGAACACCTGGTCGACATGATCGAGCCAGGTGTCGGGTTCGTTATCGTCCCAAGTCCTAATGAGGGCGCCCATGCTGTGGAGGTGAGAGTGTGAAGGAGGGGGCGCAGGGGGCGTGGCACTTGGGGGTGCCAGAGTGGCACTCTGGACTGCCATTGCCAGTTGACGGGCTCTTTCTGCAGCTTCTGTTCTCTCCTGGGCTTCTCTTTCTTTCTCCTTTTCGGCTTCTTGGAATGCTCTTTCAGCTGCTTCTCTTTTAATTCCTGCAAATACTGTTACTACTGGCGCGTAGCGCGGTGGAAAACTCACGCCGTAAAATCTCTGTAATTTACAGTTCAGCAGAAACTCAACGCCGATAATGGATTTGGCAATAAATTTCGTAGATGCGGAAACTCAACGCAAATACATCTTTGTGAATAAAAGAAAGAATCTGGTCATGAATTTAATGGAAACTCACCGTGAAAACGTGGCAAATGAATGTCGTAAATGCGGAAGCTCAACGCAAATATGGCTTTGTGAATAAAAGAAAGAATCTGGTCACAAACTTCATGGAAACTCAACATGAAAACGTAGCAAATGAATGTCGTAAACGTGGAAACTCAACGCGAATACAGCTTTGTGAATAAAAGAAAGAATCTGGTCACGAATTTCACGGAAACTCAATGTGAAAAACGCGGCAAATGAATGTTGTAAACGCGGAAACTCAAAGCAAATACGGCTTGTGAATAAAAGAGAGAATCTGGTCACGAATTTCATGGAAACTCAACGTGAAAACATGGTAAATGAATTTCGTAAACGCGGAAACTCAACGCAAATACGGCTTTGTAAATAAAAGAATCTGGTCACAAATTTCACGGAAACTCAAAGTGAAAAACGTGGCAAATGAATTTCGTAAATGTGTAAACTCAACACAAATATGGCTCTGTGAATAAAAACGAAAGAAGCTGGTCATGAATTTCACGGAAACTCAACGTGAAAAAACGTGGCCCATGCAGTTGGTAATATAAAATGTATATGGGGTATCCTTTTTATTTATATCGTCTCGAGGACAAAGATGAGAAGGGGATGAAAATTATTTTTCCTTTTTCTACCAACGCAAATCCCTGGTCTATCTTACCCTTTCAACCTAGCTATGCTCAGAATCTGTATTTTAAACGTTAGCTCGTATACATTAAAGGAAAGAGGAAGAACCAGAATAAAGATCTCTCACTGCTGCATAATACACCGCCTCTGCACAAACCCCTAACATGTACCACCTTTCACTCTGGCTATCTCTCGCGAACCTAAAACCTTCCAACTCTGCCAATTTAAAACCCTGGAGCATTAGGCCTGCACATGGGTCGGCTAGATAGAAGGGATAAATCATAGGAATTTCAAGGCCGCGGTAGAGAAAGTTAGGCTAAGGGTAACATGTGCCCAAGTTTGTAAAGCAAAAGTATTGCCCTTATTATTACTCTCTGCACAGAAAAAAAAAAAAAAAACGTTTACCTTTGATTTTCTTTATCCTAACATTAAGAATTTACGCTAACACTTTGTTTTTTTTTGTTTTTTTTTACTGATTGACTCTTCTGTCCTTTTGTTCATAAACAGTGCAATGGATAGGGTTCAAGTAGACATATGGCCAGGGATTTAAATTCTATCCCGTTTAGACCTGCGAGCGGCCACGGGAGAGAGAGAGAGAGAGAGAGAGCTCAGACAATGACCAGCGCATTGATTCACATAAAAAAAAAGACATGAAATATCTTTACAATGAGAGATTTGCGATTAACGTGCAATTCACGAAATATGGGACTTATTTTTGTTTTGAATTTTACTCCCTAAATACCTCTAAGCTTTATGCAATGGCACATAATAAGAAGCTAAGGTTAAAATTTTTCTCTCTCTCTGGTCTATCGGCATATACGTGGTCTATTTCCTATCGCTCTAATGGCAGTCAGATTTTATGTTCCAAACTAGAATACCTAGTTCTACACAGATAACTAGAAAATAAAATTTACCTTTTTCCTGTTGTGGAGAATTGGGAAACCTTGCTTTCGCTTGCTCATAAAAATATTAAAGGAATTCAGATTCGTTTCTTCCATGATACCAGTTTTAATGATCGCTACACGACTGGAAATGGACACGATTCTAGCATAAGGTCACCATTTTTGTTCTAAACTGCTTATTCACTCCTGAAAAATGTAATCTAACACCAAAACAATTGGCCTTGAATGGAGGAATGAGAGATCACAATAAAGAAAAGGGGAAAAACTATGACAGAAGGCTGATATTACTGAGGAAGGAGAAATTTACATAAAAGTTGGACTTACAAATTTACATAGGTCCAGGAACTAATAAGGTGGTTGATTGTCGATCCACCGGAAACATGTGGCTGGGGCAATCAGACACAGAGTTCAGAATTTTGCGCAAACGGGTTATTGAAAATGCAAGACTTACTCCAAAGGGTTCCCAATTTCTCTCACAAT
>NC_087208.1:93374497-93379497 GCF_015104395.2 Macrobrachium nipponense | reverse complement strand
GAACTGAGTGGGAGGAGACCTAAAAAATTACTGCAAAACTCACGTTACTGCCGGTCTGAACAAAGTAGTAGTCTTAAGTTGGCAGCCACACAGTTTGGACGTGGGCGAGGGGAAATATCTGATAATGAACCATATATGCTCAGTCTGTGCCGTTGCAGCCAATATAACAATAAAAAAAAACACCTCGAAAAAGAATATTGGGTCAATGATTGGTTGTTGAAGAATGAAAATCTTACATTTATTGTTTTTAAAAAGAAATACAGGTAGCTCCCAGGGATTGCTATGAAAAACGTAATGGTGGGCGAGGCAACATTCAGTTTTGTAGGAAGTTAATAACGGTCGTGCAAAAGGACACATGCATGACGAAATCCACAATGCCCTATGAAAGGCCAAGTGCCATATTGCGCTACTTAGCGACAGACTGTTCTTATCAAGATATAAAATTGAGAGTGGCCATATCGCCCAAAGCTCTTGGAAGTCATGCTGGAGACGTGTTAAGCTATTTGGACTCTGCAAAGACTACATAATAAAGATAAATAAAACTCATGTATACATATTTGTATCTTTGATAAAAAATAAACTAGCTTTTAGAAACTCAAAATAATTGACTCTTCTACAAATATACCAAACAGTTTGTAGTGTATAAAATAAGAAAATTACAAAATTGAAAAGGTAATAAATCTTTGCGTAACCAGTCATTACAATACACTGTTTCGCAATCAACCCCAAGTACCTACAAGAAAATTATAAGGGTATGAGTGAGGTTTCATTACCTTCCATTATGATTTTACTATTGCATTGTCTCCAGTTTTCCTTTAAGTCATATATCATTTAGGAGTTTTTTTATCATATATTCTTATTTCGTTTATTTTCTTGTTTTTCTTTTACTTTGGAATATAACTGATTTAACGTCCTGAGCAAGGCACCAATTTTTTGTTTTGTTTTGAGAGATTACTTTACGTATTGTATAATATACATTACTATTAAACATAAAGATATATATTATATATATATATATATATATATATATATATATATATATATGTAATATATAATATATATATATATATATATATATATATATATATACTATATATATATATATATATATATATATATATATATTATATATATATATATATATATATATATATATTATATATATATTACGTAATTTGTACTTAGAAACCTTGTCGTTACTTCGGGATTTAGAACGCTACGGCCTTCAATTTCCAACATCACTGTGGTGAATGAAATTTTATGTAATTTAATTTGTTTTTTTTACACTCATAAGGTAAATTGCAATGATATAAAATTTTATGAAAATTCAGTAATGTAAAGAAATAAGAAATATATATATATATATATATATATAATATATATATCAATTCACGCTACAAATGTCCTTTAATATCTAAATTCACTTTACCTCCCAAATGCCATATATTTTCATATATGTACCGAAGGGGAACCTTTTTAATTGATAATAATTTCGTCCCCCCATGGGATCGAACCACCGTCCAAGTGGACGGGGGACGAAATCAGGACAGTCAGTGACGCTATCCAATCAGCCAACAGAGACGCTATAAGTTCATATCGATTCTGACCTTACAAATCACCCTCGTCTGGGAGCTTTCGTAATTAGAATCGATATGAAACCCGTCTACCATGTTGGCCAATTCGAGCGTGTTGACAGCACGTAGCCTTTTGTTATGAATAATTATCACATCGAACCGTGATCCATTTATATATCAATTCAACACGCTACGAAATGTCCTTTTTAAAGATATTCCTAAATCAAACTTTACCTCGTCACCTTTACCCGTAACAAATGTCCTTTATATCTATTTTTCACTACCCTCCCATGAATTAATATTTTCCATATAATGTAACCGAAGGGGAATTTTTTAATTCCCTTGATAATAATTTCGGTCCCCCCCCCCATGGATCGAACCCCAACCCCCGTCCAAGTGGACGGGACGAAATCAGGACAGTCAGTGACGCTATCCAATCAGCCAACAGAGACGCTATAAGTTCATATCGATTCTGACCTTACAAATCACCTCGATCTGGGAGCTTTCGTAATTAGAATCCGATATGAAACCCCGTCTACCATGTTGGCCAATTCGAGCGTTTGACAGCACGTAGCCTTTTGTTATGAATAATTATCACATCGAACCGTGATCCATTTATATATCAATTCAAGCTACAAATGTCCTTTAATATCTAAATTCACTTTACCTCCCAAATGATATATTTTTCATATATGTACCGAAGGGGAATTTTTAATTGATAATAATTTCGTCCCCCCATGGATCGAACCACCGTCCAAGTGGACGTGGGGACGAAATCAGGACAGTCAGTGACGCTATCCAATCAGCCAACAGAGACGCTATAAGTTCATATCGATTCTGACCTTACAAATCACCCTCGATCTGGGAGCTTTCGTAATTAGAATCGATATGAAACCCCGTCTACAGGTTCCGGCCAATTCGAGCGTTTGACAGCACGTAGCCTTTTGTTATGAATAATTATCACATCGAACCGTGATCCATTTATATATCAATTCAAGCTACAAATGTCCTTTAATATCTAAATTCACTTTACCTCCCAAATGATATATTTTCATATATGTACCGAAGGGGAATTTTTTAATTGATAATAATTTCGTCCCCCCATGGGATCGAACCACCGTCCAAGTGGACGGGTACGAAGTCAGGACAGTCAGTGACGCTATCCAATCAGCCAACAGAGACGCTATAAGTTCATATCGATTCTGACCTTACAAATCACCCTCGATCTGGGAGCTTTCGTAATTAGAATCGATATGAAACCCCGTCTACCATGTTGGCCAATTCGAGCGTTTTGACAGCACGTAGCCTTTTGTTATGAATAATTATCACATCGAACCGTGATCCTTTATATATCAATTCAAGCTACAAATGTCCTTTAATATCTAAATTCACTTTACCTCCCAAATGATATATTTTCATATATGTACCGAAGGGGAATTTTTTAATTGATAATAATTTCGCCCCCCCCCCCCATGGGATCGAACCACCGTCCAAGTGGACGGGGACGAAATCAGGACAGTCAGTGACGCTATCCAATCAGCCAACAGAGACGCTATAAGTTCATATCGATTCTGACCTTACAAATCACCCTCGATCTGGGAGCTTTCGTAATTAGAATCGATATGAAACCCCGTCTACCATGTTGGCCAATTCGAGCGTTTGACAGCACGTAGCCTTTTGTTATGAATAATTATCACATCGAACCGTGATCCATTTATATATCAATTCAAGCTACAAATGTCCTTTAATATCTAAATTCACTTTACCTCCCAAATGATATATTTTCATATAGTACCGAAGGGGAATTTTTAATTGATAATAATTTCGTCCCCCCATGGGATCGAACCACCGTCCAAGTGGACGGGGACGAATCAGGACGGTCAGTGACGCTATCCAATCAGCCAACAGAGACGCTATAAGTTCATATCGATTCTGACCTTACAAATCACCCTCGATCTGGGAGCTTTCGTAATTAGAATCGATATGAAACCCCGTCTACCATGTTGGCCAATTCGAGCGTTTGACAGCACGTAGCCTTTTGTTATGAATAATTATCACATCGAACCGTGATCCATTTATATATCAATTCAAGCTACAAATGTCCTTTAATATCTAAATTCACTTTACCTCCCAAATGATATATTTTCATATATGTACCGAAGAAGGGGAATTTTTTAATTGATAATAATTTCGTCCCCCCCCCCCCATGGGATCGAACCACCGTCCAAGTGGACGGGGACGAAATCAGGACAGTCAGTGACGCTATCCAATCAGCCACAGAGACGCTATAAGTTCATATCGATTCTGACCTTACAAATCACCCTCGATCTGGGAGCTTTCGTACATATATGAAATATATCATTTGGGAGGTAAAGTACAATTTGAGGATATTAAAGGACATTTGTAGCTTGAATTGATATATAAATGGATCACGGTTCGATGTGATAATTATTCATAACAAAAGGCTACGTGCTGTCAAACGCTCGAATTGGCCACATGGTAGACGGGGTTTCATATCGATTCTAATTACGAAAGCCTCCCAGATCGAGGGATTGATTTTTGTAAGGTCAGAATCGATATGAACTTATAGCGTCTCTGTTTTGGCTGATTGGATAGCGTCACTGACTGTCCTTGATTTCGTCCCCGTCCACTTGGACGGTGGTTCGATCCATGGGGGGACGAAATTATTATCAATTAAAAATTCCCCTTCGGTAACATATATGAAAAAATATATCATTTTTGGGGGAGGTAAAGTGAATTTAGATATTAAAGGACATTTGTGCTTGAATTGATATATAAATGGATCACGGTTTCGATGTGAATAATTATTCATAACAAAAGGCCTACGTGCTGTCAAACGCTCGGAATTGGCCAACATGGTAGAAAACGGGGTTTTCATATCGATTCTAATTACGAAAGCTCCCCAGATCGAGGGTGATTTGTAAGGTCAGAATCGATATGAAACTTATAGCGTCTCGTTGGCTGATTGGATAGCGTCACTGACTGTCCTTGATTTCGTCCCCGTCCACTTGGACGGTGGTTCGATCCCATGGGGGGACGAAATTTATTATCAATTAAAAAATTCCACCCCCTTCGGTACATATATGAAAATATATCATTTGGAGGTAAAGTGAATTTAGATATTAAAGGACATTTGTAGCTTGCAAATTGATATATAAATGGATCACGGTTCGATGTGATAATTATTCATAACAAAAGGCTACGTGCTGTCAAACGCTCGAATTGGCCAACATGGTAGACGGGGTTTCATATCGATTCTAATTACGAAAGCTCCAGATCGAGGGTGATTTGTAAGGTCAGAATCGATATGAACTTATAGCGTCTCTGTTGGCTGATTGGATAGCGTCACTGACTGTCCTGATTTCGTCCCCGTCCACTTGGACGGTGGTTCGATCCCATGGGGGG
>NC_087208.1:93364497-93366997 GCF_015104395.2 Macrobrachium nipponense | reverse complement strand
TGCTGGTGTCGGGGAATGACTTTTTCCTTGGGTGTGTGTTAGTATGTCAGTCGAGTCACTGGTCAATCTAAGAAAATTAACTCAGACATACTACTTCTATCAAACAATGATCTCAAAAAGTCAGAAATACCAACTGAACGTCTCCCAATTAACTCCCTTAAATATGACTACTAAAATGACAAGTCATTATCACAACTCTCTAAGAAAAAAAAACATCAAGTTCTCCAACTCAATTCTCCAAACTCGCACATCAGCACACACACAACTCAGAAATCACAGCAACTCCACGGAATTCTGCACTCACATTTCAAACTCGAATGTGCTCACAAGAAAAAAAAAGACAAAATCGTAATAAGTCCAAGAAAAAAAAGAAAGTATCTCGTAACATACCCAGACCCAAAAAAATATTCTCTCAAGTTCTGACATTCAAACAACCCACAAAATCAGCAAAAATCTCCAACTTTTAACAGCAAAAACCCCTTTACTGCTCAATAATTAATCACAAAGAGACTTAATGTCAAACTCCCTTTACGTAAGTAACAACCCTCGAAAAATTACATCTCCCGGTAAAATCAAATCTCCCGTCCAAAAAAGAAATGCTACTTAAGCTCAATCCCCAAATCATATCTCTCATAGGAAAAGGAAAGAAAAACAATAAAAAAAAAAAAAAAAAAAAAAAAAAAAAAGGATAATCACAAGTAGATTTCCCCAATCACAAAATACATAATACATGTATAATATGCATAACTCCCGCGTTTTCCCCAAGAAATGCTCCAGAATTTGCCAGAAAGCAAACTCTCACACATGCGCTTTCGTGAAATGCTATAGCCAACATTTCCAGATATTGCAAAAATTCTGATCTGTCACCATCAGAGGAAAAGAAACAGCAAAGCGCTCATCACATCGCTTGTCAGCAGAAAAATCGCCTGCGGACGCATGCTCAAACAACAGCGCAAAAATTGTCTAGTCAGACACATAAGTTTGGAAACTCATGATTCTCTAGAAAAAAAAAGGTCTAACTGACACATTTCACAGAATTAACTCCAGGAATGACTAATGTGTTCAAAACCTGTCTCAAAGACTTATTCTCTCAACATGACTTTTCCCAAATTATATTTCTCCAAGAATAACACACTTGTGAACATGAAAAATGCACACATCTCCAAATGACTCGTAATGCAGTAATGCCACTTCTCTCTAAATAGACACGAAACCAAAAAAAAAGAACCTCAGAAATCTCCTCTTGTCTCGAAAAAAACTCCCATAACCACAAAAAAAAAGGGTCACCCGCCCAAGATTAATACCAACTCCATTATGAGACATCATATTAATAATAACACCATCCGGTAAAAATATTTCTCCTTTTGGTTAATAACCAACCCCCTTATATTATTCTCTTATTTCTCCAAAACCACATGTCAGTAAAAAAAAAACACCACTCCAGGAATAGAGAATAATCACCTCTATTTCGGCAAATACAAAATATTTACCTCTATTTCCCCAATGACTCCATGTGGAACAAAACAAGGCTCCAAAAAATATATCTCCAAAAAATGTGCACTCAAGGCAACTAACTCACACACTCACAAATATTGCCCCATAATCTCCAAATATGTGTCTCCATTTGCAACAAAGATGGCTGCAAAATAATTAAACTAAACATAGCTCATACCACTATTGGCAAATATCAACAATGGCCAAAAATATATATCTCCCATATATTATATCTCAAATTATAACTCCAAAATAATATATACCTCAATTATCTCTCCAAATAATATATCTCAATTATAACTCCATTCTAACTCCAATTCTCCAAAAAATAACTCAATGTTATAGTCAAAAACTATAAAAACTCACTCCATTTAGCATAACTGCTAAAAAAGGGCAAAAACTCGGCAAATAAAACTGTCTAGAAAATTCTAGAAAAAATCACCAATGTGCCACAAGTCATTATAACAGAATTCCCAACTCACAGTGTCTAAGCAAAGACTTCCCCATATGCACTACGACATAAGTCATTAGAAAACTTAACCAAGTTTCCTATCTCTCACAAAGTTGTCACAAATACAACTAATGTATTGTGCAAGAAAACTCACAATTTCTGGAACACAAGTATCCAGAGAAGAAATGTAGTGCCATTATGTATGCATTCAAAACATGCAAAAAATTCTCCCATATATTTCTCTATAGCATCAAATAGCTAAAACACAAACACTTTCTCTTAAATGACTCTAAGTCATGAACTGAGACATTAAAAAATATCCACACCAACTGGAGAGAAAAAATAAATTCAAATTCACCCATGGTAAAAAAAAACTCGTGTCAGCGATGGCTAATTTCCAAAAAAGGAGAAAAAAAAAATCAACGGCACCATTAACTATCTCCCGTAACTCACTAGATGTCAAGCAATTATCTGTTGAACTCATAAAAAAAAAAAAAAGAAAAAAAAACTAAAACAATGTGTTGTTAGTTCCTCCCATAATCACAAAAGATTTCA
>NC_087208.1:93343918-93363997 GCF_015104395.2 Macrobrachium nipponense | reverse complement strand
CTTCATCGGTTTCTCATCTTCCTCCTCCTACTCCTCCTCGAGGATCTCCTTCCCGTTCCTCTCCCCACCTTCCCCAACCTCTCCTACTCATGAATCCCCTTCCCCAACATCTCCCACTCCTCAATCCTCTTCCCGTTCCACTCCCCCACCTTCCCAACCTCTCCTACTATGAATCCACTTCCCTTCCCACACCCCCACCTTCCCCAACCCTTTTCCTATGCATGAATCCCCTTCCTTTCCACTCCCCCACCTTCCCCAAACCTCTCCTTATCATGAATCCCCTTTCCCCAACCTCTCCCACTTCCTCAATTCCCCTTCCCGTTTCTCTCCCACCTTCCCCAACCTCTCCTACTCATGAATCCCCTTCCCCAACCTCTCCCACTCCTCAATCCCCTTCCCGTTCCACCTTCCTCCACCTTTCCCCAACCTCTCCTACTCATGAAAATTCCCCCCCCAACATCTCCCACTCCTCAATCCTCCCGTTCCTCTCCCCACCTTCCCCAACCTCTTCCTACTCATGAATTCCACTTCCCCTTCCACCACCCCCACCTTCCCCAACCTTTCCTTATGCCATGAATCCCTCCCTTTCCACTCCCCCACCTACCCAACCTCTCCTATTCATGAATCCCCTTCCCCAAACCTCTCCCACTCCTCAATCCCCTTCCCGTTCCTCTCCCCCACCTTCCCCAACCTCTCCTACTCATGAATCCCCTTCCCCAACCTCTCCCACTCCTCAATCCCCTTCCCGTTCCACTCCTCCACCTTCCCCAACCTCTCCTACATCTAAATTTCCTCCCCTTTCAACCCATCCACTTTTCTCCACCCCTCCTACCCCTGAATCTCCCTCCCTTTCCACCCCTCCTACACTTCCTACTCCTTCACCTTCCTCTGTCTCCCCTACTCCTGAATCCCCTTCCCGTTCCACTCCTCCACCTTCCTCCACCTCTCCTTCTCCTGAATCTCCTTCACCTCCTACTTCTTCCGTCTCTCCTTCTCCTCCTCCCAATGCTCCTCCCTCTCGCTCTCCCCCTCCTGTCTTCATTATGGCTGAGGAATTAGACCACGAATATGCCAACTTAGACAAGCTTTTCTCAGAGTTAGACGAGCACAAAATCCAAAGCGAAAAGTTCACTGTCATCGACCCAAAAATGCACCAAATAAATCGGCTGACGAGGAACCTGATATATCGATGGAAACACAGGAAGGGTCTCTCCGAACATCAGAGTAAATCTCCAGGTCTTTCTTCTCATCCTCCTCCTCCAGTTCTCACTGTGTCACATTCGCCCCCTGATTCTCCTCCTCCTTTTACCACTATCCCTCCTCCCTCTTCTTCTGTTTCTCCTCCTCTTCCCTCTCCTGTCTCTCCCTCTTCCCCCTCCCCTGTTTCTACCCCTCCTACCTCACCTGTTTCTCCTCCTCTCTCCCCAGTTTCTCCTCCCAACTCTCCTGTTTCTCCTCCTCCTCTCTCCCCTGTTTCCTCCCCTCACCCCTCCCCTATTTTTCCCCCTCCTCCTTCCCCTCTCCTCTCTCCTGTTTTTCCTCCTCTCTCCCCTGTTTCTTCCCCTCCACCCTCCCTTGTTTCTCCCCCCAATGCCCCTCCTGTTTCTCCTTCCCCCTCTCCTGTTTCGCCTCCTCTCTCCCCTGCTTCTCCTCCTCTCCCTCTCTCCCTTGTTTATCCTATTACTCCCTCCCCTGTTTCTCCTCCTCCACTCTCCCTTGTTTCTCCTCCACTCTCCCTTGTTTCTCCTCCTCCTTCCTCCCCTGTTTCTCCCCCTCCTCTCCCCCCTGTTTCTCCTCCCCATGCCTCCCCTGCTTCTTCCCCTCCTCCCTCCCCTCTTCCTCTTTCCCTTCCCCCTTCAGCACCTCTTTTCTCTGAATCTTCTCATTCTTCCTCATTCTTCTCCTCCTCTAACCGGGGCACTAATGTGCTGGAACAAATGGAGGAACTTGAAATGCTTGCCATTCAGAACATCAAAAGGGTTTTCGAGTCATTGAAATATCCAAATGGATTGCTGATGGAAAGCAAAACGGAGGGATATCATCCTTCTCTCTTAACTTCTTCTTCTCTGCTCTCAGCATCATCTTCTCCTCTCTCAGTATCATCTTCTGTCTCTCATTCTCATGCATCCGCTGATTTGGTCGCTGTTACAGTCGGACAATTAGAGGAGTCTAGAGAAGCTCTTGTCCATATCATCAAAGAGATTTTCCAGGTATTACGAATGAAAAACCAAATAAATCGACTCCTAGGAACGAAGCAGAGAAAGAAGAAGAAGAGGATGAAGGAAAGGCAAAGAAAACGGGAAGAACGCCTGGCCAAAAAACAAGGTGCTGACGTCGAGCAACCTGACCCAAACGCTAATCCTGGATATGGACAAGGTTGGGAACAGCAAGGATACCAAGGACCCCCAATGGGTCCAGGATATAGACCAGGCATGGGCCCGCAAATGCCTGGGCCTCATATGTGGCAGGGCGATCCTCAAAGATACCCTGGCCCTCCACAAATAGGACCTGATGGGCGAAGATACCCTGTTCCTCCACGAATGGGACCTGGTGGTCAACAATATCCTGGAGGTCAACAATATCCTGGAGGTCAACAATACCCTGGAGGTCAACCATACCCTGGTGGTCGACCATACCCTGGTGGTCAACAATACCCTGTTGGTCAACAATACCCTGGAGGTCAACAATATCCTGGAGGTCAACAATACCGTGGTGGTCAACCATACCCTGGTGGTCAACAATACCCTGGAGGTCAACCATATCCTGGAGGTCAACCATATCCTGGTGGCCAAAGACACCTTGGTCCTCCACCTCCCAGATGTAAAGTACGTAGTACTTCCCCCCGTGTCTTCCCACCAGGCCCCTCCCCCCTTCCCCCTTCCCCATCCCACCTCCTCTTCTTATTCTTCCTCCCTCTTTCTCCCCTTCCCTCCAACCAACTCACATTCAACTTCTACTGTATAGAAAACTATTAAGACAGTCAAATAAGGAGAGTCTCATGTTCCGTAGTGGTGTAACCTGATGTCTCCGAACCTCGGATGTACGGCTCACCAAGAGGTAACACTTCTCAGCCTAAGAAAGTTAGGTTCGGTTAAGTCTCCTAGTGTTTCATTTCCTTCTCAGCTTAGGTTAGTTTAGGTTAGGTTAGGTTAGGTTAACTTAGCTTTTAGGTTAGTTTAGGCTAGGTTAACTTAGGTTTTAGATTAGTTTAGTTTATGTTAAGTTAGGTTAGGTTAGGTTAGGATAGTTTAGGTTAGGTGAGGATAGGATAGGTTAGGATAGTTTAGGTTAGGTTAGGATAGTTTAGTTTATGTTATGATAGTTTAAGATAGTTTAGGTTAGTTTAGGTTAGGTTAGGTTAGGTTAACTTAGCTTTTAGGTTAGTTTAGGCTAGGTTAACTTAGGTTTTAGGTTAGGTTAGGTTTAGGTTTAGTTAGTTTATGTTAGGATAGTTTTAAAGATTAGGTTTAGGTTAGTTTAGGTTTAGGTTAGGTTTTAGGTTACTTAGCTTTTAGGTTAGGATTTAGGATAGGTTACTCTAGGTTTTAGGACAGTTTAGGTTAGGGTAGGTTTAGGTTAGATAGTTTAGGTTGAGGTTAGGATAGTTTAGTTTCGGTTAGGAATAGGTTTACTTAGGCAATAGGATAGGATAGGTTAGGACTAGTTTAGGTTTAGGTTAGGTTACGGATAGTTTAGTGTTAGGTTTAGGATAGGTTAAGGTTTAAGGATAGGTCTAGGTTAGGTTTCAATTAGGATTTAGTTAGGCTTAGGTTTAGGTTAGGTAGTTTAGGATTAGTAGGTTTAGCGGTTAGGTTAGGATAGTTTAGGTTAGGTTAGGATAAGATAGTTTAGGTTAGATTAGGATAGTTTAGGTTAGGTTAGGTTAGGATAGTTTAGGATAGGTTAGATTACGATAGTTTTGTTTAGTTTAGGTTAGGTTAGATTAGATTAGGGCAGGATAGTTTAGATTAGGATAGTTTAGGTTAGGTTACTTTAGGTTAGGTTAGTTTAGTTTAGGTTAGGATAGTTTAGGTTAGGTTAGGTTAGGATAGGATAGTATAGTTTAGGTTAGGTTAGGTTAGGATAGGATAGTTTATGTTAGGTTAGATTAGGATAGGATAGTTTAGTTTAGTTTAGGTTAGGGTAGGATAGTTTAGGTTAGGATAGTTTAGTTTTAGAAATTTAGTTTTTAGGTTAGGATAGGTTTAGGATAGTTTTTAGGAGTTTAGGTTGGGAAAGGATAGTTTAGGATAGGATAGTTTAGCTTAATTTAGGTTAGGTTAGGGTAGGATAGTTTAGGTTAGGATAGTTTAGTTTAGTTTAGGTTAGGATAGTTTAGGTTGTTAGTTTAGGTTAGGTTAGGATAGTTTAGGTTTGGTTAGGAAAGGATGAGATAGTTTAGTTTAGTTTAGGTTAGGATAGTTTAGGTTAGGTTAGGATAGTTTAGTTTAGTTTAGGTTAGGTTAGGTTAGGATAGTTTAGTTTAGGTTAGACTAGGATAGTTTACGTTAAGATAGGATAGTTTAGGTTAGGATAGGATAGTTTTTAGGTTGGAGTTTAGGTTTTGGTTGGATTAGGATGTTTAGGTTTAGTTAAGTTAGGATAGTTTAGGTTAGTTTAGTTTTCAGTTTTAGATTTAGGTTAGGTTTTAGGATAGTTTGGTTAGGTACTTTAGGTTAAGATTAGTTTAGTTTTGGTTAGGATAGTTTTAGGTTTAGGTTAGGATAGTCTAGTTTTAGGTTAGGTTAGGTTAAGGATTAGTTAAGATAGGTAATTTAGTTTAGTTTATTTGGTTAGGATAGTTTAGGTTAGCTTAGGTTTAAGGTTTAGGTTGGATTGGAGTTTAGGTTAAGAATAGTTTAGGTTTAGGTTAGGATAGTTTAGTTTAGTTTAGTTTAGGATAGTATAGTTTAGTTTAGGCTAGGATAGTTTAGGTTAGGATAGGATTGTTTAGGTTAGGATGGGATAGTTTAGGTTAGGTTAGGATAGTTTAGGTTAGGTTAGGATAGTTTAGTTTAGTTTATGCTAGGATAGTTTAGGTTAGGATAGGATATTTAGGTTTTGGTAGTTAGGTTAGGTTAGGTTAGGATAGTTTAGTTTAGGTTAGGGTAGGAAAGTTTAGGTTAGTTTAGATTAGGATAGTTTAGGTTTGGATAGGATAGGATAGATTAGGCTAGTTTAGGCTAGGTTAGGTTATGATAGTTTAGGTTAGGAAGGATAGTTTAGGTTTAGGTAGGAGGTTATAGTTTAGGATTAGGATGTTAGGCTTTAATTTAGGTTAGCGGTTAGGATAGGATAGTTTAGGTTAGGATAGTTTATTTAGTTTAGTTTAGGTTAGGATAGTTTAGGTTGTTAGTTTAGGTTAGGTTAGGATAGTTTAGGTTTGGTTAGGAAAGGATGAGATAGTTTAGTTTAGTTTAGGTTAGGATAGTTTAGGTTAGGTTAGGATAGTTTAGTTTAGTTTAGGTTAGGGTAGGATAGTTTAGGTTAGGATAGTTTAGTTTAGTTTAAGTTAGGTTAGGTTAGGATAGGATAGGATAGGATAGGATAGTTTAGTTTAGGTTAGGAAAGGATAGTTTAGGATAGGATAGTTTAGCTTAATTTAGGTTAGGTTAGGGTAGGATAGTTTAGGTTAGGATAGTTTAGTTTAGTTTAGGTTAGGATAGTTTGGTTGTTTAGTTTAGGTTAGGTTAGGATAGTTTAGGTTTGGTTAGGAAAGGGATGAATAGGTTTAGTTTAGTTTAGGTTAGGATAGTTTAGGTTAGGTTAGGATAGTTTAGTTTAGGTTTAGGTTAGGTTAGGATAGTTTAGTTTAGGTTAGACTAGGATAGTTTACGTTAAGATAGGATAGTTTAGGTTAGGATAGGATAGTTTAGGTTTGGATAGTTTAGGTTTGGTTAGATTAGGATAGTTTAGGTTATGTTAAGTTAGGATAGTTTAAGTTAGTTTAGTTTAGTTTAGTTTAGGTTAGGTTAGGATAGTTTAGGTTAGGTTACTTTAGGTTAGATTAGTTTAGTTTTGGTTAGGATATTTTAGGTTAGGTTAGGATAGTATAGTTTAGGTTAGGTTAGGTTAGGATAGTTTAGGATAGGATAGTTAGTTTAGTTTAGGTTAGGATAGTTTAGGTTATGTTAGTTTAGGTTAGGTTAGGATAGTTTAGGTTAAGATAGTTTAGGTTAGGTTAGGATAGTTTAGTTTAGTTTAGTTTAGGATAGTATAGTTTAGTTTAGGCTAGGATAGTTTAGGTTAGGATAGGATTGTTTAGGTTAGGATGGGATAGTTTAGGTTAGGTTAGGATAGTTTAGGTTAGGTTAGGATAGTTTAGTTTAGTTTATGCTAGGATAGTTTAGGTTAGGATAGGATAGTTTAGGTTTGGATAGTTTAGGTTAGGTTAGGTTAGGATAGTTTAGTTTAGGTTAGGGTAGGAAAGTTTAGGTTAGTTTAGATTAGGATAGTTTAGGTTAGGATAGGATAGGATAGATTAGGCTAGTTTAGGCTAGGTTAGGTTATGATAGTTTAGGTTAGGTTAGGAATAGTTTAGGTTAGGTTAGGATAGTTTTAGTTTAGTTTTATTGGCCCTAGGATATAGGTTTAGGATAGGGATATTTAGGTTTGGATAGTTTAGGTTTAGGTTAGGTTAGGATAGTTTAGTTTAGGTTAGGGTAGGAAAGTTTAGGTTAGTTTAGATTAGGACTAGTTTAGGTTTTGGATAGGATAGGTAGGATAGATTAGGCTAGTTTAGGCTAGGTTAGGTTATGATAGTTTAGGTTAGGTTAGGATAGTTTAGGATAGTTTAGGTTAGGTTAGGATAGGATAGTTTAGGTTAGATTAGGATAGTTTAGGTTAAGTTAGGATTGGTTAGATTAGGATAGTTTACGTTAATTTAGTTTAGGTTAGGTTAGTTTAGGTTAGGATAGTTTCGGTAGGAGGTTAGGGCGGACTAGGTCAGAGGTTAAGGATAGTTTTGGTTAGTTAAGTTTAGGCTAGGATAGTTTAGGATAGATTTTAGGATAGGTTAGGTTAGTTGAGATGTAGGTTAGGATGAGTTTGTTTAGTTAGTTTAGGTATGATAGTTTTGGTTTAGGATAGTTTAGGATAGTTAGGTGATTTTAGTTAGTATAGTTTAGGTTAGGTTAGGATAGGATAGCTTAGGTGAGTCTAAGTTAGGATAGTTTAGGTTAGGTTAGGATACTTTAGTTTAATTTAGGTTAAATTAGGATAGTTTAGTTTAGGTTAGGTTAGGATAGTTTAGTTACTTTAGTTTAGGATTAGGTTTAGGATAGTTTTGGTTTGTTTAGATTTGGTTAGGATAGTTTAGGTTAGGATAGTTAAGGATAGGTTAGGTTAGTTTAGCTTAGGTTAGGTTAGTATAGTTTAGGTTAGGTTAGTTTTGGATAGGATAGCTTAGGTTAATTTAGGTTAGGATAGTTTAGTTTAGGTTTGGTTAGGATAGTTTAGTTAAGTTTAGGTTAGGTTTAGATTAGGTTAGGTTAGGATAGTTTAGGTTAGGATAGTTTAGTTTAGGTTAGGATAGAATAGTTTAAGTTTGGAGGTTTAGGTTAGGATAATTTAGTTTAGATTAGGTTAGGATACTTCAGTTTAAATTAGGTTAGGTTAGGTTAGGTTAGTTTAGTTTAGGTTAGGATAGGTTAGGTTAGGATAGTTTAGGTTAGGTTAGTTTTGTTTAGGTTAGGATAGGTTAGGTTAGGATAGTTTATGTTAGGTTAGGATAGGTTAGGTTAGGATAGTTTAGGTTAGGTTAGTTTAGTTTAGGTTAGGATAGGTTAGGTTAGGATAGTTTAGGTTAGGTTAGTTTAGTTTAGGTTAGGATAGGTTAGGTTAGGATAGTTTAGGTTAGGTTAGTTTTGTTTAGGTTAGGATAGGTTAGGTTAGGATAGTTCAGCTTAGGTTAGGATAGTTTATGTTAGGATAACTTTAATGGTTGGATAGTTTAGTTAGTTTTGGTTAGGATAGTTGAGTTTAGGTTTAAGGTTTAAGGTTAAGTTAGTACAGTTTTAGGTTAGGATACAGGGTTCGATTAGGATAGTTTAGGTTAGGATAGTTTAGTTTAGTTTAGCTTTAGGTTAGGATACTTAGGATCAGGATAGTTTAGTTCAGTTCAAGTTATATTAGGTTATGTTTGGTTAGTTTGTTTAGTTTAGGGTTAGGTTTTAGGAGGGTTAGGTTAGAGATAGGGTTTAGGTTTAGGTTAGTTTGGCAAGACAGGTTTGGTTAAGAGGTTTAGTTATAGTTTTAGGTTAGTTAAAAGGTTATTTATTGGGTTAGTTTGCGTTAGGTTTAGTTTAGGTTTAGGGTTTTAGTTAGGGTTTAGGTTTTAGGTTCGGTTAGTTGGTTAGGGTTAGGATAGGGTTTTAGGATTAGGTAGGTTAAGGTTAGGTTTTTAGTTTAGGTTAGGTTAGTTGTTAGCTTTAGCTTAGGTTTAGTTTAGGTTTAGGTTAGTTTAGGTTTAGGGTTAGGTTTGTTAGTTTTACATAGTTTATGTTTAGTTTGCGTTAGCTTAGCTTGGTAGTTGTTTGGGAACAGGTAGCTTAGCATATGGGTTAGGTTAGTTGGTAGTTAGTTAGCCTCAGTTTTTAGGTTAGTTTAGTTAATATTTGGTGGTGGGGGCTGAGTTAGGTTCGGGTGGTGGTTAGGTTTACGTTAGGTGGGCATTGTTAGTAATGTTAAGGCGTAGGTTGGGCTCTGTTATTTAACACTTAGGTTTGTTAGGGTTAGGTTAGGTTGTTTTAGTTTAGGTTTGGGGTTTAGGTTTGAGTAAGATGGGAAGGTAATTAGGTAAGGTTAGGTGAGGGCGGGTTAGGTTTAGGGTAAGTTTGGGGACGGATAGGTAGGTTTAGGTTAGGTGAGGGCTGGGTTAGGTTAGTTTGGGACAGGTCTGGCTAACCTAACCTAACTACCTGTTTCCAGCCTAATTGTAACGCCTAACCCCCTCCTTAACCTAACCCTAACTACCCTCCTACCTAATGTAACCTAACCCCCTCCTAACCTAACCCCATCCTAACCTAACCTAACTACCCTCCTACCTTAATGTAACCTAACCCAATTTAACCTTAGCTGACTACTCTCCTACCTAACCTAACCTAACGTAACTACCCATCTAATCTAACCTAACTACCCTACCACCTAACCTAGCCTAACTACCCTACCACCTAACCCAACCTAACCCAACCCTCACCTAACCTAAGCTAACTACACTCCCATTTAACCTATCCCAAATGCCCTCCCACCTAACCTAACTCAACCCCAATCAAACTAACTAACTACCCACCACCTAATCTAACCTAACCAAACCCGCACCTAACCAATAACCTAACTACCAATCTTACCAAACTAACTACCCTCTTACCAAACCTAACCTATCTACCGTCCCACCGAACCTAACCTAACCCCCACTTATCCTAACCCAACCTAACCTAACCTAAGTACCTAAGTAACTTAGGTTAGGTGGGATGGTAGTTAGCTTGGGTTAGGTTGAGTTACATGGGAGGGTAGTTAGTTTAGGCTAGGTGATTATTGGTTAGTTTGGTTAGGGGTTGGGAGGGTAGTTAGGTGGGAGGGTAGTTAGGGTTTGGGTTAGGTTATGGGTTAGGTTAGGTGGGAGGGTAGTTAGGTTAGGTTAGGTGGGGTTTACGTTAGGTAAGGTGAGAGGGTAGTTTAATTAGGTTAGATGGGGGCTGGGTTAGGTTAGGTGGGGGTTGGGTTAGGTTAGGTGGGGGTTTTAGGTAATGTGGGATGGTGGGTAGGTTACGTTAGGTGAAGGTTTGGTTAGGTTAGGTTAGAATGGAGGGTAGTTAGGTTAGGTTAGGTTAGGTGAGGGTTAGGTTAGGTTAGGTGGGAGGGTAATCAAGTCAGGTCAGGTGAGTGTTGGGTTAGGTTGTGAGGGTATGATAAAGATGTAGCTAGAAACAGTACTGCCTATTTATTACAGGTAAACTCAGGTCATCATTCAGGTGTGCGGGCAGATATCTAGTATGTGACCAACACTGACACAGAAATGGATTTGTTTCTGGACATGTTAATTTACATAAATATTATTGGTTACAATGGATTCATATAAATGAATATGTTGGCAGCAAGGCCAAAAAGTACTTAATCATTTGATTTGAGGTACAATGTGGATAGGAAAACTACATACATAAATTTAGGAAAAAGGTGTTCTCCTTACAAAATATTCCCCCCACCAAGACAATGGTCATGGCAGTGAACATTGGATGATAAAATAGGAATGGGAAGGCCGAATATTAATCTTGGTAGTGTATCGGAGGGTGGAGGTTGCCCTGATTCAGTGACACCAGCTGTTTTGGGGGGCTCTCATCCTTAATGCCCTCCGGAGGGTCGCGGTGCCATTGGTATAGTTTGGGGGCTCGGGGGAAAACAGGTTTGCAGTGGCACTCTGGGGCAGCTACCAGGTTCGTCTTCATCAGTGTCCTCCTCTGTCAGGAAGGCTGGCTTCAACCTGTCAAAGGAGGTAGGCCTTTTCTGAGTGGTGAAGGATGTGGAAAGGACTATGGCATGGGGGCGGTTGGTGTGCGTCGTGGCGCAGACAAAGATGTTTTTGCTTGTGGCTAAGTCTTTGGGCTGAAAATGACCTGTCAGAGAAATTCTTGAGGCAGAGGGCGAATTTCCCAGCAGATTCTCGCAGCATGGTGATCAAGATGTTCTCGACATTAGTTGAGGGAAGAATTCGCCTGGAACTACCAAGGTTTCCCCGTAGACTTTCTCTGCAGGTGATGGTTTGTCGTTGGCCCTTGGGGCGGTGCGGAGGCTAAGGAGGACCCAAGGTAGCTGCATCTCCCAGTTGTCACCGGAGCAGCGTGCCATCAGGGAGGCTGTGGGGTTATAGGTAGTGGTTCTGTGGTGCGAAGTCCCCATTAAGAGAACCAGGGCAGCCCACAAATCTGACATAAAGATGGCCCTGCAGTCCATCGTGATGTGGTCAGGCGCTCTAAAATGGTTGATCCAGCTGGAGAGAAGGGCTTCTGCACACATGTTGGTGGTGGCCTCTGTCATTGGTGTTGCTTCGGGCCATCTGGTGGATCAATCAATGACTGTGAGGAGGTGTCTGTGACCTCCTGACAGAAAGAGGCCCTACAACGTCCAAGTGGATATGACCGAATCTCCACTTGGGCTGGGAAAAACTGCCGATTCCTGACTCAATGTGCTTACCGATCTTGCTTGTCTGGCATGGGATGAATGCCTGGCCCATTTCCGAGAGTCTCTTTGGATGCCATGCCACATGAATTTCTCTGTCAGGAGGCAAGTTGTCCTTTGGCCCAGCAGATGCGAGAGGCCATGGATGACCCAACGGATGCAACAGGCCTTGGATGACCCGACGGATGCGAGAGGCTGTGGATGATTCCAAAAATTTTTCTTTGTGATGCTGGGATCAGCGCGCAAGGGCATGCCGTGCTGACGTCGCAGAGGAGAGTTGTTGCTGAGGAATGTGATTGTGGTCCGGTATGCTGGCAACTCAGGGTTGGCTGCTTCTTCCCGGGCTAAGTCTTTGCAGTAAATCCCGAGGTGGACGGAGCTGATTTCAACTCTGGAAAGGGTGTCAACCGAACTCCACAATGGCTGTGAGTGTCGCTGCCCTGTCGGCCAGCCAATGCCTCTCCTGTTTGGTAAAGGCGTGGACCAGCAGCTGGTGGTCTGTTCTGATGGTAAAAGGGTTCCCCTCCAGCAGTTAGCATAAGTGCCGAATGATCTGGTAGACCACTAGTACCTCGCTGTCGAAAGTGCTGTAGTGGGTCTCGGCGGGCTGAAATTTCCTGCTGAAGAAGGCGAGTGGTTGGGTAACTCTGTGAATCACCTGCTCCAGGACTGCTCCTCAGGCAACATTGCTAGCATCGGTGGTGAGCTGTAGGGGTGCTGTGGGGTCTTGGTGGGCCAGGGTGGTCACCCTGGTGAGAGACAGTTTCGTCTACAGGAAGGCTTGTTGCTGCACTGTCTCCCACACCAGATTCTTTGGTTTCCTCTTCAGGACCTCCATCATGGGGGACAATGGTGTAGGTGATGTCGGATGTGAATCAAAAGTAATAGTTCACCATCCCGACGAACTCCTTCAGGGCCTTGATCATTGTTAGCATTGGGAACTTTTCTACAGCGGCTACCTTTGATGTCATGGGGCGGACGCCTTCTGTGGAAATCTTGTGCCCCAGGAAAACCACCTTCTTGGCGCCGAAGGTGCACTTGATGAACCGACAATCAATCTATTTTCCTGAAGGTGCTGCAACGGTGTTCTTGTGGTGATCTGGAAAAATGAGAATGTTGTCCATGTAGCATACACAGGTCTCCTAGAATGCTGTCCATCTGACGCTGGAAGGTGGCTCCAGCGTTCCCCAGGCCGAAGGGGAAGTAGGAGAAGATGTAGGACCTGAACGGCGTGATGATGGCTTTCTTAGGGACGCCCTCAGGGTGGCCTGGTATCTGAAAATATGATTTGAGAAGATCCATTTTTGTAAACAATTTTGCCCCATGAAGGGCCCCCGTCAGGTCCTGCATGTTTGGCAGAGGGTAATGATCGGGAGTAGTCACTAAATTCAGCCGACAGTAATCCCTGCAAGGTCTCCAGGTTCTGCCCGCCTTCTTGGCCATGTGGAGGGGTGATGCCCATGGGCTGGAGGCCTTCCTGCAGATGTACATCTGCTCCATTTCCATGAGGGCCCTTTTGGCATCTGGCGTCTTGGAGGCGGTTCAGCAGTAGCCTGTGGAACTTTGTGTGTGTGGGCGGGATAGTGGTCGCGATGTGATGGTAGATGCCATGCTTGGTCAGGGTTCTGGCCACTGACGAAGTTCCGGCTTGAACACGTCGGGGAACTCCTGAAGGAGGGCTCCATATTTGTGGGGCGCTACAGAGCAGATGGTAAGAATGCTTGGGCCTGCGGGGGAAGAATTGGCAGGTCCATGTGTAAAGGAGGCGTTTGCAGCCCACGTTAACCAGGAACCCATGTTGTGCCAAGAAGTCTGCGCCTAGAAGGGGACCCTTGATGTCGGCAATGATAAAAGGCCACACGTAGGTCCATCCCAGGTTGGATATCCTGTGGGATTTCGTGCTGTAGGAGCGGATGGGGGTCCCATTCATGGCCATCAGGGCAGCAGTGGCATCTGGGGCGTGACTGTGATCCCATCCTGAAGGTGGAAACACTGATTGCATAGCCCTGGTGTCCACTAACATCCTCCAGCCGGAGATCTCCTCGTGGACGTAAATACCTACAGGTTGTGGCCTCTGTAGGAGCGCGGCTATGGTTGCTAATGGGGGCAGCTGCCCTCCCCATTTTTTGACTGGATGTATGAACATGGTTTCTCACACCATTTGGCATATTTGCCAAATTTTCTATAGTAGAAAAACCAAGCTGGGCTTTCACCTCGCTGCTGTGTTGGGGGTCTTTTTTGTGTGGTGTTGATCTCTGCTGCTTCTACTTCTACTTCATTGTCCTCCATCAAACAGTTGATTGAAGGGGTCGACAGGATGGAAAAAGTTGCCACCCGGGAGGCCTCGGTTAGCCTTTGGGCCTTTGCGACCAACTCATCGTCGGATAGGGTGTGGCTTTCTGTAATCTGCTTCCTCACCTCCGGGTCCAACTGGCAGAGGAATATCTCCCGCTTAAGGCTGATCTCCCTCCGTTGCCCTTGGTCATCCCACTCCGGCAGGAGGATGAGGTCCATCAACCTATTCCAGGAGACCTGTGGGTTGGGTTGCATATGGGGTTTGCTACCAGGTCTAAAATTCGGGTGGTCCTGTTGATGGAGGGGAGGGAGAAGGTGTCGATTAGCTCCGCCTTCAGATTGCTGTAGCATATCATGTCTGGCTGCACAAACATCCATGGACACATTTGGGCATACACTTCCTCCGACCGGGTCGACATGATGAAGTTAGCCTTGCAGGCTTCGTCCAAGATGCCCGTGATCCGGAACTGGCTTTCTCTGCAGGAACCCTGAGGCTGGATTCTTTACAGATACCTATACAGATACATGTACTAATAACTGTAGCACTGTAGTAATGAGTTATAACAATGGAGGGAAAAAAATTAAATGAAGTATTGCTATTAGATAAAATGAATAAATCAGACATAAATAGTACAATAGAAGTAACAGAGAAACCACTGAAAATGCACAACTTTGTTATTTTTCAGAAATAGAAGATGCTTAACAAAAATATATTTGAGTGCAAAAGAGAACGTAAAAGCTGAAGATGTTCTATTATAGAATGACGAATTGCCAGATTTTGTCAGAATGGATAATTCACTAGTCCACATGAATGGTGATAATTGTGAAGTTTATGTCCAAAACTATTCAGATAACAAACCAACACTATACGCAGGCACTGTCTTTTGTATAGGAATACCTATTAACAATCCTTTACCAACAGTAGAAGAAAAAGCATTTTTCTCTATAAATGGTCAAAACTCTCAAATAAATAAGAGAGTAAATAAAACAGATTTTCCAGAAAATACAAACAAGTTAATTCAAGTACTAGAGAAATACAGAAATGTAATAGCTGTAGAAGGAGATAAACTAGTTAGAACATATGTTCTACATTATAAGAATTTGTTAGATGATGGAGCCAAGCCATTTTTTATTTCTAATTACAGATTACCAATAAGCCAGAGACCCATGTATGTTGACAATTTGATTGAGGAAATAAATAGAGATGGGGTAATAGTTCCTTCTAAATCTCCATATAATTCTCCATTGTTACTTGTTCCAAAGAAAGATGGTAGTTGGAGACTTGTAATAGTTTACATGAAATTAAACTCCAGCACAGTTCGGTAATTCAAGATATGTTAGCTCAATTAGGAGGAACCAAAATATTTTCATCCTTAGATTTGCTTAGTGGATATTGGCAAGTACCTCAGAGGAAGAATCCAGGAACCCTGATTTAGTCTACCCAAATTTTTCAAAAGATTTTTTTATAGTTTGTGGTGCCTCGAGGGCTAGGAGCTGTATTGTTACAAAAGGCCGAAACTGGGATGAGAGCAGTATATTAAGCTAATAGAGTTTTAAGCCTAGAGGAAAGACACTATAGTACCACAGAAAGTGTGTGTTTAGCTTTGGGGTTTTAAAGAAATTTAGACATACTTTTAGGTCATAAAGTTAATGTGCTTCTTGATCAGAAACCCATTTGTGATTTGTTTAAAAAGAGAGCTTTTACTAATAACATGAAATTCAATAGATGGTTCATTAGCATATTAGAGTTTGCTCCAGAATTCAGATATATTCCAGGGAAATTTAACACTTTGGCAGATGCATTACCCAGATCTGAAGAAGAAACAGAAAATGCATTACAACTAATACCTTTGTTTTAGTTGTCAAATTGTATATTTAGATTTAGAAAGAGTGAAAATACAACAAGAAAAAGATGCAGAAATCAAACAAATAGTAGGACAGCTATTACTTAATAAATCCTTAAAACCTGATTTTCAGTTAATAAATGGTTTGTTGTATAAAATACCGACATAGAAAAATGGTTGTTCTCGACTACATATCCCAAAAACACTAACCAGAGAAGTTTCAGAACTAACACACTCATATAAGTCAGCAGGACATCCAGGAAATAAAAAGACGACCAGAATCATAACCAGAAATTATTTTTGTCCACGTTGTAGTGAAGATGCCAATAACTTTGTACAAAATTGTGTATTTTGCAACCAACATAAAGGTAACGTAAATCCAAAAGCTCCACTTGAAAAATATCCATCAGAATTAAATCCATTTCAAGTAGTAACTAGGGAGTTTTTGGGTCCATTTCCAACATCTATTAGAGGAAATAAACAAATATTAGTACTCTTAGACTATCTAACTAGATACGTAGAAATCGTACCTGTAAGAAACAGAGATACAGCTACAGTAGCCAAAGCTTTTAAATCTAGAATTATCACCAGACATTCATGTCCACAAGTTCTTCTTTCTGATAATGCTGCTGAATTTACTAGTGTTCTTTTACAGAAATTATGTGAATTTTATGAAATAATTAAGTGTCAAATAACGGCTTATAAACCCAGTTCAATGAAACAATAGAAGAGTCCCCACATTATTTGCTATATGGTTACCAGAAAGGAATGCCTAACACTGCTAGACGATTCAACACCACCGGACATACTTATAACTATATATCGAGCCACAAATGTCCTTTAATATCTAATTCGCTCTACCTCGGAATTTTCATATATGTTTAAACGAAGGGGAATTTTTTAGTCGATAAGAGATTTGCCGGCTCATGGGCGCGAACCATCGACAACTTCGCGAACCATCATCACCAAATTTATGACGACAGTGAAGCCTTAACCCACTCCGCCACAGGCAAATCTCTTAGCGACTAAAAAATTACCCTTCGGTTAAACTTATATGAAAAAATATTAATTTCAAGGTAGAGCGAATAAGATATTAAAAGACATTTGTAGCTCGATATATGTATATGAATCACGGTAATGTGATATGATTTATACTTATAACTATGATGACTACGTTGCATGGAAAACCAGACATACTTCGAGATTATCATGCAAACAAGAGCTAGACTGAAAGACGTTCATGATACTCAAGCAAAGTACTATAATAAAAATACCAGTAAACCAGAAATGAGGTGGAAACTCACATTTATGTTCAGAATCATGTACCGGAAGGTCCAAAAGTAAAGGTTTCTCCCAAATTCACTTGATCATATAGAGTAATAGAAGTGTTAAAATTGAACAAATTTAGAGTGATTCATGAAAGTGATCTAAGGGAAAGGGTAGTTCACTGGAATCATATGAAGATATTAAAAACAGATCTATGGTCTACTGAAGATATAGATAACATAAGAAATGAAACTACTGTACAAATTCCGATTAAACAAGGTATAATCTAAAAAACAGGAAGAGTTAAATATGTGTCTATACATCTTTGTATATATGTAAATAGTGTATGACTGAAAATATCACAAGTACGATGTATGTAGTGAAACTTATGTATATCTGTATATACAGAAAAATCTGATAAAGTCTATTCTCGCAGATGCAAACATGTGGCTCATTATAGCACTAGTTATGATTGGACTCATCTCTTCAGAAAAGGTGCCTTGCTTAAAAGACATGGAAACGTCAGAATGATCAAGGACCAAGGAATAGTTAGTATAGACATCTCCCAGTGATCAAACGTGAAAGTGAATAAAGAGAAATCCAAAATGGCATCAAAGCAATCCTACAGAAGGGTGATAATAACAGTGCCATATCATTATTGGAAAAGTTAAACATGAACATAGAAAACACACTGAGAATAGGGTCCAAAAGATCCCTCTTACCCTTTATTGGAACTGCTTTAAATCAATTGTTTGGGGTTGCTACCGAAGCAAATGTAGGACAAGAAAAGGAAAGAATAGACAGACTAGAAAAGTGGGCAGAACAAAAAGGAAAATTGAAGGTTTTTATAAATCAAGTTAATCAGAATGTAACAGAGGAACTGAATAATTCAGAAAACAAATTTCTCAAATACCTTTGCACTAGAAAGTGATGTGATGTTACAGGAACATGAAGACATGCTCAATGCTGTCTTATTTGCTTACAAAGGTATTTTAAGCCCAACACTAATCACTCCAAAAGAATTAGAAGACATTATTAAGTTTTATGTAATTGAAATGCGTTGTATACCATTAGTAGAAGATATCTTTATGTACTATAACTTAATGATTGCCAAAGTACTCTATGACAGAGTTATTTTAGTTATACCTTTCAACACCAAGAACACAAATTTCCTAATGTCATTGTACCCCTTTCCTACGTTAATTGAGAATCAAATGATTATTAGAAAGGGGATTAGTTTACATTTTCCATTAGAAGAACATGGATTATTAATTCTGTTCTTTAAAGATAAACAATTTAATTAATTTATCATGCTAAAGGAATTGGAATATGTGTGTAACACCGATAACTTGTATAGAGCAATTAATTTTTATCCATGTATTTAAGAAATTGTTTTAAAATAGAATCAAGAGAAGGATATGTGTTCGCAACCATTTAATAAGACTTGTGAAGCAATGATAATTGAGCAATACCTTTTTGTCTTTTCATTAGATACTGTTGGAGCCACACTCACTTGTCCTAAGTTATGTCTTTTGCAACCTCATGTAAGTTAGTTATAGCAAACCAATTATACTATGAACCACACCTTTTCCACTGAATACAAATTCAACAAACATATGCCATATAAAAATTACACATGAAATAGATGACTTTGTCTCAATTAGAATTAAAGAAACTTGAAAACTTGAACTATGTTCACGACTGTTTTCTCTACAGGAAAGGGTCTCTCCAGTTTTGTCATTACTAAATCTAGCAGTAATAGTAGTCACTATAGTTTTGTTGATGATGATAGTGAGACATTTAATTATCAAGAAAATACAAGGGATATTGACAGTACTCAAAAAATAACATGATTAGTGTATGGTGTTCCATAATATTTTTGTTTGTGTTCATTTATTATACTTATATGATGTAATATGTTTGTAAGTTGATATGCTTAACATTTACTATGATTATTTCTTTTAATGATATTTTGATGAACATATCTTTTCCTCCACAGTTGGAGATACAATTTTTATATATGCATTTGCATTTATTACCAATTTTTATTGTATCCATTTTGTTATTTATAAAAAAAAACATTGAGGACAATGTTGGTAGGTGACTGAGTGATGTAATGATAGCTAGGAGAATGTCAGTTAGGAATAGCGTAAATATAAAAGAGAGAAAAAGAAAGGAGAGAGAACCATCAATAGGCAAATGAAAGAAATTGAGGAAACGAATAGAGAAGCCATAACACGCGTGAAGTTTTAATCTAAGTGCTCCCATTAAAAATCTCACCTGTGACCTGGCCTTTGATCTTTCGCCAGAAACTCGACAGTTCTGGTGACGTCATTAGTTCCACTCACAAGGGGAGGAATTAAGTCAAGCAATCACACCCAAGGGACGGTGGTAGATAATCTTCAGCCAATAAGGACCACTATCCGGCGGGAAAATAGCAAATTCTCCGCCTTTGGTGGGACAATTTCCTTTGGAGAACCTCCCAGATCGCAAGCAGAGAGCAGAGGAGCAAATAGAAAATAGCCGGGAGCCTAAGCAGAAGTGTTGTGGGTTAGAAGATTCAAGAAAGGCTCACACTTCAATTGCAGTCATATATTTGACTTGTAATTGTGTGTATATTTTTACTATTGTGTTAATGATGTAAGAAACCTGCACTATGTCTTCCTAAACCTCCTGAGACTCTAACAACTAACAATGAATAAAGCGAAAAACGATAAAGGATCTATAAACTAAAACAAATTAAAGAAAACAAATGAAGAAAAGAAAGAGGGACATGACAGATGATTGGGGGTTGGGTTAGGTTAGGTTAGGAAGAGGGTAGTTAGGTTAGGTTAGGTGGGGGTTGCGTTAGGTTAGGTTACGTGGGAGGGTAGTTAGGTAGGAGGAGGGTTAGTTAGGTTAGGTTAGGTGGGGGTTGGGTTAGGTTAGGTTATGTGGGAGGGTAGTTAGGTTTAGTTAGGTTAGGTGCGGGTTTGGTTTGGTTGGGTTGGGTTAAGTTAGGTTAGGTTAGGTGGAAGGGTAGTTTGGTTTGATTAGGTTAGGTGCAGGTTGAGTTGGGTTAGGTTAGGTTGGGTTAGGTGGGATGGTGCTTTGATTAGGTTAGGTTACGTGGGAGGGTGGTTAGGTTAGGTTAGGGATGGGTTAGGTGGGAAGGTAGTTAGATTAGACAGGGGTTGTTTAGATTAGGTTAGCAGCCTAGAAAGAAACTTTCTCCAACCAACAGCACGAACGGAATGTGCCATCAACCAATAAAAAATCAGCGACCTGTTGATTTCCTGCTAACTTACCACTGTATATTGAGTAGTTCTTGACAGCATCTACAGCCTACTCTTTGACCCACAGCCGTGATCATACTCGGGTGATACCGAGAGAAACGTTGACCACTACAAGAATTCGGCTAAGCCTAAAATTGACTTATTCCTTGATTTATTTATTTACTTTCTGTAATAAATAAATTTTAAAGCAACAATATCCCTGAAAGGAATCATATTGGCGCAATACT
>NC_087208.1:93318037-93338037 GCF_015104395.2 Macrobrachium nipponense | reverse complement strand
ATATCTATATATATATATATATATAATAATACGATATATTATATATATCTATATATATATATATATCTACTATAATCTATATATATTCTATTATATCTTTCTATTATATATATCTCGTCTATATATCTTATATCTATAGGGCATCATATATATATATATGGCTATATATCTTAACTATAGATATATAATATCATTATATATATCTTACTATATCTATCTCTATCTATATATATATACTATATACTATCTATATATATCTCTATATCATATCTACTCTATATCTTAACTATCTATATCTATATTTGTATCCATATTTATATATACATCTATCTTCTCTATATATATCTATATTATATATCATATATCTATATATATATATATATATCTATTCTCTTATCTATATATCTCTACATATATATATCATATTATTATATATCTCTCATATATATATCTATACATATATATAATATATATTAATTATATCTTTATCTATATATCTATTATATATATCTCTTCTATCTATAACTCTAATATATATATCTCTCTTATCCCTATATATATATATATATCTATATATATATATATATACTATATGCGAAATATATCTATATCTATAATATATCTATAAATACTATATCTTCATATCTATACTATATATTCTATATTCATCTATCTCTAGTATTCTATCAGAATCTATATATACTATATATATTTATATATCTTTCATCATATCTCTATATCTCTATATATATATGTATATATATACTATATATATCTCTATATATCTTATATATAATATCAATATCTATATATATATATATATATATATATATACATATATATATATATATGTATATATAGATATATATATATATATAATATATATATATATATGATGCTATATATATATATATATATATATCTCTATAGATATTATAATATATATAAAATATAAATCTATATATATAAAATAATATATATATATAAAATATAATATAATATATATATATAAATATAAAATCTATTATATAAATATATTAATATATAAATAATATATAGATAAATATATATATATATACATATTATTTATATATTATATATAAGATTATATTAGATTAATATATATATATATAAATATATTAATATTATCAATAATTATATATATATATATATATTATATATATATAATAAAAATATTATATATAATATATATATATATTATATATTATATATAATATATATAGATAGAATTATATATCTATATAGATATATTATATATATTATACATAATATATTCATATAATATATATAATATATAATATATATATATATTATATTACATAATTACATATATATTATAATATATATATCTATATATATATATAATATAATATCTATACATATATATATATCTATTTATATAATATATATATATATATACATTATACATATATATATATAATATATATTATATAATTATAATATTAGAATATATATATATGACTAAACATATATATATTACAGACATCGTATGGCTCGACAGCAATCTGTTCTTTCTTGCCAAAATTTGCTTCAAATATTGGAGAAGAACCTCTCATTCAAATGTTAATTTTCCCAACGTCTACCATTTTTCGCTTTGGTTAACTTGTACTTTGCAACGGCCACGCATTGCATCTAAAACCATCAAATATAGCAACCGCTCTGTCATGATTAATAACTGCCACGTGTCTTTCGGAACATAGTTGCTCACGAAGTTCACAACTACATACGGTAGTACAGAGCGAAGTTCCAGATCACAGAATATAAAATAAAAGTTCTAATTTCCTCTCATTTGGATAACAACCTGGGATTCCCAGGGGCTCCCTGGACGCTCACAATTCAACGAAGGACGAGGGGGGAATGAAATCACAAGGACGGGAAAGGCTAGAAAAAATATAGTCGATCTGAAAGATAGAAGCTTTATATATTACATCATTCGGACAATGCCCACTTCTTCCCCCTCGGGCCTAGAAAACGTCTTGTCTAAGATTGGAAAGAAGTATGAGATGACGGCCGATCAGCAGCATCCGCTCTGAAGCCAGGCACAAAGAGGAGTCTGGTGAATCCTTTTCACGACGTTTTTCTACGCTAATAATGCAATGGCTGAGTACATCCGGGGATTTGGCACGTCCTCTGCGGGGTTTGGTTTTATCCGGAGTAGAGGAAGTCCCTGGAATGAAGGAATGTGTTGCAGGATCATAATGGCGCTCTCTCTCTCTCTCTCTCTCTTTCTGTTAGATTAGATTAGGTTAGATTATGAAATTTAGGTCATGAGGACCAAGCGCCGTAACCCATCAGGGTATTCAGCGCCGTAATGAAGACCTCTCTTTCTGATGGGCATCTCGAGTAACAGATTATGAAATTAATGTTACGGTATCGTGCCAAGTTCATTTCCTAAGCTAAGTGTATTTTGCACCATGCATAAACAAGTCTGATGTCATAGGGATGTGGGCTACTTTCCTCTTGATTACAGTGTATTCATGTCTTGGAAATTCGTGGTTTAACAGTGGATGAAACTAAGGGTACAATGAAAACAAATTAATTACGTGTGGCAGTTTATGAAGCTATTTGGTTCACTGCAGATTCTCCCAGTGGATGAACGCAATAATTGTGGTGGTTTCTACACGTTACTGTGATTTAGTGAATTGTGGGAGGTATTTCCTATTAAACTCTTGTCTGACTAAGTACCTCAAATTTTCTTATAGATACAGAATGAACCTCAATGCTTGCTAAGCAGAGACTATAATTAATTATTCTACATTCTATGTCATCTGAATGTCAAGAAAACCACACGTGTTCATTAAAGTCTGTCCCAACCTCCTGTCGACGACAAAACCCCGTCAGTCCACTTACATATACCTGGTGTAGTTGCCTTCTTGTCGAGGCGCGTGAGGCTGTTGCCCCTCCGTCGTAGGGGGGCTTTGGCACCGGCCTTCGCCGCGACCTTAGGCGACCGGAGGCCGGAAGCGTCGCCCTCGCTCGAAGACGCAGATCCGACTCCGCGTCGGCGGGAGTGGGGGAGGGGGGAGGGCCAAGGCCGCCAAACTCGAACGACGCGACGCACCGGAGGCTTCTTGATTGGTCTGGAGGAGAATGAATGGCATGTAAGGGTTCTTACAGAAATGGCATGTAGGGGTTCCTACAGAAATGGCATGTAGGGGTTTTTACAGAAATGGCACGTAAGGGTTCTGTATCCTGGAGATAAAACTCTATAATACTTCTTTTTAGTATATCTCCTGCTACCTCCTGTTACTTCTTTCTAACGAACACCTTACTATTCCGTGGTCCCTTTGGTGGGCTTGTTCCATAAAACAGGGTTCTTCATCTTCTGAATAATGATGATATTGAACGGTTCAGATTCTTAGGTATCGGGGTTAGATACTTTAGTAGACTCACATCAATCGTGCATTTGATGTCTTGGCCAGTCCTTTACGACGTTCTTGATTAGCTGTTGATAAGCCAATGACAGTGCTGGAATCTCTCAGTCTCTCGAGAGTTCACATGGGCAGTATGTATGTTCCAAATCTCCTGAGGGATGCTTTTGAAAGACGTATCATCCCTCAGGAGAGATGGAACGTACATCCTGCCTATGTGAACTCTCGAGATTGGTTTGTCAACAGCCAATCATTAGCGTCGTAAGGGACGGGCCTAGACATCAAATGCACGGTTGATGTGCATCTACTATAGCCTTATCTACAGTAAGATCATGATGCTCAAACATTTTCTGACAAAGAGAGAAACAAAGAACAAGTTAGTCCGTAACGACTTCTAGACATACCTACATATCTCACTCTGAGTTACATTTCCTCCTCGTTCTTCTTTTAACAATGACATCAAAATTGATACTATATCTTGGCCCTAAAGTACAAAGACAAAAGTGGTGTACGTTGTTCACACGAAATGTCAGTCGTAGAAGCACAAACGAAATTCCACTCGAGAAAGCACAAACAAACGGGGCTGAGGGACAGTTCACATGACACTTGAGACAGCGTGACTCATCAAATACTTCTCATAAGCGAACAAGATCAGGGCGGTCAATATGAATCCAACTTTTGGCTGTCAAATGACAGCTCAAACATGGTCGACCTTAAATATTTCACTTTACGTCTGCAGAATCGTATTTGCCTCTTTATTTCTATAGAGTTGATTATCATTAATTAGTATCACTGACCAACCAAACCACTCGGTTCAAATTGAAAACTTTATGGTGCAAGGGTTACTGTTGCATTTTTGGCTTTGATTCTAACTGCAACAAGGGTACCGGGATTACTAAGAGATGTTGATGGAGCAGCCGTAGTAATGATATTGATGTTTGAAAAAATAAAGGAGAAATGTGTAAAGAGATGATTTCCATCGCACACATCAAACAGTCAAGAATTGGAGAAAGGAAGTTTCTGAACGGTCAGTGAAAAATACAATTACATATTTTATGTAGGATGCGTTGGGTATTTATCGATTCCGAAAGGTCACCGTTGTCATTATGATCAAACTTTGTCTCAAATTGTAACACTGTCCAAAGCACAGGTCGCGGTATTTTGCGCTGCAAATCACACGTGAGATGCAAAGCACACACAACACTGACTGAAGACGCCCACTGCTATTTTTATGTCAACAAAAGGCGACACACTCGGCATTCCTTCTTACCTTGACACGGTTCAACAACACTTCACAGAGTATTCAACATTCACCACACTTACCTGCGACATACGAGTTCCGTCGCAAAATTGCCATTCTGATAACAGTGCTTTTAAAGCAGATAAAAATGCTCCACTTACGTATACATGCGACCGATTTCATGACAAAAGCGCAACTGTGTGAGAACTTGCGCTGCACACCCGCTGAAATCAGATCCTTGTACAAAAAATACACAGTTTATCGAAGTGACCCAATTGACGTCAAACTCAAGAAACACAGAAGCCGTGCAGCAAGCAAGCAAGCATGCGGTGAACGCCGTGCAGGTATGAGAGTTTGCGTTCTGATCCCGCAGTGAATTTTTTTTTTTTCCCCGCGCCAACCCACCTAGCTCTTGTGGAGGGGCTCTCCAGGCGAAGGCTGGCCACAGACAAGTTATCATCGCTGGGGCATGCCAGGGATCTGCAACTGATCAAGGAGGGATCCAAATCATGCCACAATAGATTATGACGACCTCAGTGGTCATCCACCATCTCGGGTGAGAACCTCACAGATTGGCGTAGACTCTGAGTCTAGCTATAGTCAACGTTGCCGTTTTTTCTTCACAACAGTTGCTTTTAGCAGTGTCGCCATACGCGGTTCTTTTCTTTTTATGTTAGTTATGATTTAATGGTTAGAATGTGGAAAATTTAATTGTTAGACTGCGTATTTTCTGATGTAGAATTATTTTCCGTGACGTAAATAAACTACACGTCACTAGCTTATCATAAAGTATTTTTGACGATGAAAAATAAATGAATTTCAATACAATTAATTTGTATAGATAAGCAGGATATGTTTTATAACTTTATTTTCATAATAAAACAAAAAAAGGCAAATTGAAGAATTTTATTCCTCAGCACTGTGGCTGTGGTCAGAATATCCACGGAGGGTTGCCAGATGTCACTAGAAAGCCACACTAGTAGACGAAATTCCTCAAAACGGCAACACTGGCTATAGTATATCTGTCAGATTCGATGGTGACCAACAGGAGGTTCTGGAACCACTCTGTCCACTGAGGTTGTCCTGGTTCTTACTCTTTCCTTGTATCGTGTTTCAACTGATGATTTTACATATCCATGTATCCACCATCTAAACATGCTACCATGTATATGTGTAACTTAATCTTTAAGTGGCAAATGAATCATCTACGCATGCTGTTAACAGCTAAATGTCTCGTCTTTCCAAGCTAGTGAGCTCTGATTAGTATACCTAAGTGAATCATTCAGACTAAGGGCTACTACAAGATTATGTAAACTGCGTCCTTCCTTTCATGCTGATTGAGAGTGATTACTTTCTATCATCATCAGTTCTACAGGGACTTGTACCTCTAGAAGTAGCATAGGAATATTACTGCATTCATTTCTTGTTAGTGATTACAAGCATATGTAAAAAAAAAATGCTTATCTACAAAATCAGATGGATGTCTTATTTACTAAACATGCTCACGAATTTTAATTAGTTAACAAAGCTATATAAGAAAAGCACAAGAATAAAAAACTTACAGCATATTTTATCTAATAAAACATTATCGAATAATTCTGCAGTCACTATACCTTTAAAATTATATTTATGATATTTCTATATAAAGTATATTTACAGTGTCTGGAAATGGATGAGGAAGATGGTTATATATTCATTTTCATTTAAAATAAACCTTTCAAGGAAGTTCCATTTTGCCTGACCTAACAACTAAAAGAACGAGGCGTGATCCGACCTCCAGCTCACTCGGGGACGCATGCAAGATTCTCCACTCATGCGTAAGTTGTAAATGTTATATTCCTAATTTTTGAGGTAACTCAAAATGTGTTAAAATCTATGGTCAAATAGAACCTTGTTTCACCATCGAAAATTAAAATTAATATGGTATATATTATTAGAAATAAATGTTCCGTACTGCTTAACATTCACATTTTAAAAATTTTCTTTCAAATAAATAAATCGTGAAACCCTTTTCACAGATCTTTTCATGCTTTTCCATAGACCTTTCTAACCCCCTAAACAACAACAAAATAGTTTGTAGGTTTACTCCCCGAGTCAGCGAAAATGGATTCTGTAGAGCTATGAAGTTAATTTTCAGTGTCTACAAATCGCTGTAGCGGGCAGAATTTATTACTGTCTGTAAAATCAAATGTGAAATAATAATAATAATAATAATAATAATAATAATAATAATAATAATAATAATAATAATAATAATAATAATAATTTATTATTATTATTATTATTATTATTATTAAATTACAAGCAGATCATAATTATAAAAGAAACAGCCTCAACAATATAATGTAGAAGAAAAAAATAATACTTGACGTAGCGAATATAAAGAAATGTAAAAAAACAAACATAGAAAACGTAATAATGTAAATAAACAGAAAACGTCAGAACTCGAATCCTTCGTACCACTTACTTTTAATCAGTAAGGAACTAGACCTTGGTGAGGATGCACTGACCTTCTCCTGATTGTGTTGGGGAGCCCGGGCGAATCCAGAGAGTCCTTGATGTCATCGATGGCGTCGACGGAGGAATGGCGGTTGATGGGCTTGAGTCCTTGGGAACTGCGGCGTCTGAAAAGCCGAAATAAGCAAGAATTGTAAAATACCGAGGATACGTCACTGGAAGGTTCTTCAAATACATTGAATGTATTCAAAGGGCCTCACGTCACAGGTGGGACGAGAAAAGAACAATGATTCTTCCTTCCGTCATAAAATGAAAATCACTACAATTAATTAAACAGGTACGATTTTCATTAAGCGTTTTCGTGGGATAGAGTTGAATTGAACATAAAATTTAGGCCAAAGGCCAAGCACTGGGGCCTATGAGGTCATTCAGTGCTGAAATGGATATTGACAGTAAAAGGTTTGAAAGGCGTAACAGGAGGAAAACCTCAAAGCAGTTGCATCATGAATCAAGTGTTAGGAGAGGGTCGACAGTGAGATGGAAGGAAGAGAATATGAAAGGAGGTATAGTAAAAGGAACGAAAGTGGTTGCAGTTAGGGGCCGATGAGACGCTGCAAAGAACCTACGGGGTTCGTGGGATAGAATCATAAATAAAACAAAAGAAAGTCGAGCTACTCGACAGTAGGCAAGGATCGTCACTCTACTGTACGACCCCATAGGAGGGTGGTGCCGTCAGTCACCTCATGCGGTGCACTATAAGCATTACTTAAGGTTTTGTGCAGCGTGCCTTCGGCCCCTTTTACTGTGCCTCCATTCATATTGCCTTTCTTCCATCTTACTTTCCACCCTCTCCTAACAATTGATTCATAATGCAACTGCTTTGAGGTTTTCCTCCTTAACGCCTTTCAAACCTTTTTACTATCAATTTCCTTTTCAGCTCTGAATGCCCACATAGGCCCCAGTGCTTGGTCTTTGGCCTAAATTATACATTTATTTATTATCTGTAAGGCAAGGGGGTAAGAAAACATTATCACATGATCTTTCAAGAAGTGATAAAGATGAATCATTATACCTCCACGAGCGTGAATCACTGGTTAACTATAAACAAGAATCATGAATCCTAATGAAGAAACACAAGGGAAGTTGATGAACCATTTGAAACAATGACCAAATTTGAGACGCGTGAGTCTCTACTCAAAAACAAAGGAACACCTGAATTTCTATTTGATAAGTCTTACAATTTAATGGGAGATACTTATGACAACAAAACTCATATCTATCGAAGGCAGAAAACAAGACCTGAATTGCACATTCAACTCAAATACTTTATTGTTTAAACAAGTAAAAACATTTTGACTGGTGATGCTCAGAATAAATTTAACTTCGTTGTGGAAATGCTAACTGCCTTTGAATGTCGGCTACAATGGATCTCTTGGAACAAACAAAAATTAATACTATATCATTGAGGCGCGGTTCGACCTCATTAGTAGAAGGGACCTGATAAAATCTCTAGCAGCGTTCAATGTACAATGCAACTCAATTTCGAAAGTAATTAACTCCATTTGACGATGGAAAAGACTATAATTTTCATATGCTTGAAATTTAAAAGGTTAAAATAGCTCTATGCATACACAAATATCAAAGTATTACTTAGTACCTCGTAGCCTGATGTACAATAAAATCAAAATATCAGTAACGAAGTAATCACAAGAAAGTATTTATTGCTATAAAGACATGTACTAGTACCACACCTGGCCGAGTTGGGCAGACTACTTCACTAGAAGTTCGAATATGTTCAAAAGTTGACAGATGAATCGCGATCATACACCACCCAGCAAGTGTCTCACGAAGACAAGCAAGACTTTCCATGAGCGAACTCGTCCCTCCCCTCGGCCAGGTGTGAGATGAGCACCAGACAGAACGAGGACTTCTTGAGGCCGTGTCGTAGCTCAGACGGATCTGGATTGGGTGAATTGCTAGGAAGAGCACCACATATGGGCGGCAGGGAAGGAACGCGGGAACCGGTCGTACCAAGGGCAGATGATGACGCCGAACTGATAGACAAACGCCCAAGGAGCCAGATGATGCCCCGCGAGGGAAGCACCACCCGTGCCCGAGGGCGGTAAGGGAGTCAGACACGTGACACACTCAAGGGTCACGGACAGGACACCCTTATGAGGTCATGACTAGCAGCCTTGGGGCATGGGTCATTTCCCCGATGTCACTCAAACCCACCCGACTAGATTCCCCTTCCAGTGAGGGTGTTGTCACTTTTGTTCCATTGAGTACTGGGTCTCGAAAAGAACCTAACTGTGGTGATGATCAGTGAAAGGGACTGTTGAGTCTTACAAGGGAGCCTGGCAACTGTCAGACAGACCATTTCTGTAGCGTAGGACTTCTTTATCAAATAGGAACTCTTAGTTAAGATCTGAAATGCTACTCATGAATATCTCAATAAACTTGACAAAATGAGTGTGGATCACGATCTAAATGGGTGTCCTATCCATAACTGACTTCAATAATCTCACGTAGAGTAACATAATGTAATAAATCATGTACATGCATACATTTCATTCTGCCATACACATAACAGTCGCCATTGACGTGTTAGCATAAACGTTGACTATATCATCTCGGGTCAAGACCAACCGTGTCGTGACAAAAACATCAACACACTTGACTATGTACTCTAATGATGCGGTGCATTTTTCATGACTGACATGCTGATATTAGTGGTATCACACAACTGTTTTGGCTTAGCTACGTGTGACTGAATAAGGATGACTACGGTGAGGGGGACCTCAATCAAGAGGCAAAGCTTAGCTTGTTTTAGGGGACAGGAACGTGTTCCAGCTCGCCTAGACTGAAAGATCATTCAGCTTCACAGACGGCTATGAATGTCTTGATGATAGCCTTCTGTCCAAGCGAAGTATATATATTTGAAACAGTTCGTATAAAAAAACTACAATGACAAACGACGTATAAAGAGTAAGAGTTGGAGGAGCTGGAAGTGAAATAACCAGCTTTGTTCTGGCCTTGGAATCAACAAGCACACTTTTCTAAGACGACTGGTACAAGCTGTCTACAATCCACTGCAAGATGCTACAACGAGAAGAGCCCTCGACAGCCAACCCTCTAAGTCTACTAGGATTGGCTATCGAGAGGCACCAACTGGAGGGAGATGAACGGGGACGTTTTTGGAGGACGTGGCACTACTGGGGGCCGATTTAGACTGCCCGGACACGGTGGGTGGCAGGGTGGGCACTTGGGAACTCGAGGAGGACCCTGGTCGGGAATTCTTAGGGGTCCGGGGCAGGGAGGAGGTGCGGGATCCTGGTGCCGAGGATGGTTCGGAGGGTCGCCGCCGGTGGTTCAAGAGGTAGTTGCTGAGGCCGGACGAAATCAGGCTGCAGCGGTCCTGGCCTGTGACGCTACTGGAACGGCGGTGGGCAAGAGGTGGCAAACTGTCGCGTCCTGAGCCCACGGAACTACCAGGAAGACTCAGAGGTCACAGGTGACCTGATCTAACCCCCACCCCTTCCCCCTTCTTTATAATTAAAACTCCTTCACCCTTCCCTTCCAGTGAGATCAAGGGACCTGCGTCTCGAAAAAAAGCTGTTCTCTCGGTCTTGGGGAACATCCATCTCTCTCTTTCGTTCCTCACAAGTCTGATTTTTGAGTCTTTTCGTGCAGCACGTACACTTCCAGGTCATTCATCATGGTCTCTGTCATACAGTCTAGATAAGCATGCTTTCTGGATAATACTGGATGAATTCTCAATCTATGACGCCAAAACTCTACTTTGCCTACAGAAAATGAATGAATTGCTCTCTCTCTCTCTCTCTCTCTCTCTCTCTCTCTCTCTCTCTCTCTCTCTCTCTCTCTCTCTCTCGCCTTTCGTAGCATTTATTCTTTTACTCTCTCCCCTCTCAATCATTCCCACTTTCTTTTTCTATTTGTTCAGACTTTCGTTACATTTCTGTACAGACATACTTTCCTTAATGGGTTTGCTAAATGAAAAAAAAAATAATAATAGAAGTTTAATCATTGTCAGTGAATAAATAAATATTGGTCATATTGAAATTATCAGGAGAATCGTGTGAATATAAATTCCTGGGAATATTTACCCGTATTTGACTTCAACACTGATAGTTCTGTACTTAAACAAGGCGGTGGTTTTCCTACATCATAGAAACCTCACAAAAACATGAACTTCAATACAAAATAAAATCTCTTCTAAATAAACACGAAAAGTATGACACTGAAACACAATATCATAAAGACTTAAAATCATAAACTTTAGTAGAAAATCACTTCGAAACAAACACGAAAAGTATATGACACTGAAACACAATATTATGAATAATTAAAATCAACACGAAAATTATGCCATTCAATACAATACTATAAAGGAAGATTGACAGATTCCTATGAAAAATAAGAGTATTTAGACTTTTTTTTTTAGCAGTACATGAAGGCAAAAGCACCGTGTGCATGTATGGAAAATTACAATAAACAAACGTGGAAATAAGAACATAGAGAGATAAAAGCAAAGCAAAACCGAACCATTATAAGAACCGACGCACAAGACAGACAAATGTAGATGAATTCTCGTTCGTAACAAATCACAAGAGGACAGACAGACAGACAGACAGACAGACACAGACAGACAGACAGACACAGTCAGTCAGGCAGGCAAACAGGGAGAGAGAGAGAAGAGAGAGAGAGAGAGAGAGAATTGGATGGGTTGGAATGGAGGGTTCATTTAATTGAAAAAAGTGAGAGAGAATATAAGATAAATGTCACGGAGAGAGAGAGAGAGAGAGAGAAACAAGCTTATTCAAAACACACACAAAACGAGATATTTTTGACAGGCAAGGAAAGGAGGCGTGGTAACTCGCCGAATCTTTTCAGTGATTTCACTCACTGGGCAAAGGTACTCCTTTGAATCTCAGGCCTAACCCAGTGCCCCTAACAGTATATCAGCCTGTGCTGGTGGGCCCTTAGCACAGTGTTACGATCCCGTGATAGTTTGTAGGAAATAGTTCTTTCCAAAACTACTGCTTTGGGTTATTACCTATTCTACAAATACCATAGTTCCCTAATTATATGTCAATATTACTGTTACAGCTGGTGACGTTGGAGGCGTGAGGTATACTTCAGGCGGGACACGGAACTCTGCAGTAGAAGAGGGTGGACGTTCTAATAGTCGTGCGTTGCGAGTGTGATTTTGGCTATACTTCGTTGGTCGTCCTGGGAATCGTGCATCGTTGGCTACGAGGGTAGCGAATTTATGGTGAAAGCGCGCTTTGTGGAAGCTGAATGCTTCAGTGAACTTGCACTGTATATATTCCCGGACGATGTAGTTGATGAGGATTCGTCTCAATGAGGAAGTTAGCCCTGTTGTTGACTGTTGGTAGCAACCATGTGATTTGTCCCTCTTGCAGATGTTCCCGTGGGGTGTTCCCCTGATCATTTGGATCAGTATTATTAATATAATACTTGCCTCACCTCCGTTTAAGAAACTGTAACTTTCAGAATTTCATTGCCTAGTTAACTATTGTAACTTTCACTTGGATTGTTTTGTAACGTTTTCATTACTAAGTTTATATGTTTATTGGGTTTTCTTTTGTTAATAATTATTTAAAATGTTTTCGTATGTTTTATTATTCCACTCTAACGTTTCTGCTGAAGATCATTATTATTAAAGCTCAAGCTATATAAATATAATGTGATAAAAGGACAATAAATTAAATGTTATGCGCCTGAATCTGGCGGCAATAAACTTTTAAGTATTTAAGAATTGGTCCGTAACATATTTGTGGCATCCTCAGCGGGATCTTCAGCAGTGTCATTAGGTTGGATGGTGTAATTAATGGTAAAAACATGGAAATTGAAACTAGTGACGATGCCGCACGTTTTCTTTGGAGAGACGATTGGCGTAGTAAATTGTTTACTATTAAAAAGTCGGAACTGCTGGTTGTGTCGGATTATTTACAGTTGGAGTTTACAGTTAGTAGTACTAATGATGACATAAGGAAAGGTATCATAGCGCATTTTGTTCCGGATGGAGTGGACGTTGACTTCAAGCTTTTAGAGGAAGAAATCGACGAAGACTGTGAGGTAGTGAAACTTCGACTGAAACTAGATTTGAAAAAGCTCGAGTTTGAAGATGAACAGAAGCGGTGTGAACATGAACTTAGTATGAAGCAGTTAGAAAATGAACAGCAGAAACGTGATCATGAGCTGGAATTGGCCAGGCAGACGGGTTCCCGATCTCCTATTTCTGGTAATGAAGATTCCCGTATGTTGAAGTACGTACCAAAGTTTGACGAGTGACGTCGTAGAATTTTTCATAGCTTTTGAGAAGGTAGCGGCAAATTTCAAGTAGAGTGAGGATGGGTGGGGATTCATGGCTCAGACTGCTTTTTCCGGGAAGGCTCTAAAGGCTTGGGCTTCTGTCGTTGGAAGATAGTCAAGATTATGCTAAAGTGAAAGAAGCCATTTTAAGTATTTATGAGATGGTTCCTGAAGCCTACAGAGTAAAGTTTCGTGACAGTCGAAAATCTTCCAATCAAACTTTTGTGGAGTTTGCTCGTGAAATGGAGAAGCATTTTGAAAATTGGTTGAGATCCAGCGATGTCAAGAGTGAGTATGCTAAATTGAGTCAGTTAATCTTATTGGAAAATTTTAAGCACAATTTACCTAAAGACCTTTGCATATTCTTAGATGAAAAGAAAATTGACAATTTAGCGAGTGCTGCTCGGTTAGCTGATGAGTACGTGTTAACACACAGTAGTTATTCTAAGCCTGCTGCTAAAGGTGAATACGTATAATGCTTATGAAACTGGTAAATTGCCTACAGGGGTTAACGTAACTGCTAATGATGGTAATCAAGTTAAGAGTGGTCCTGCTTCTCCCCAAAAGCATTTTAAATCTAAGTATCAGGGCAGGGTAACTTGCTTTCTTTGTGGGAAAAATGGGCATATAGCTGCTAAGTGTCCTAAAAAGGATTCTGCCATGCTCGTTAATGATAAACAGGTAGTGGATGACGACTTTAAGTGGTTTAAATCACAAGGTAAAATCAGCACACTTGAAAATTTGCAAGTGTGTCCTAATGTATATGTACTTAGAGATACAGGGTCTTCTCAATCTTTAATTCTACGGAAAGCCATTCCAGTGGGCAGTTAGTGGTTGAATGAGTATAAGCTTATTAAAGGTGTTGGAAACTAGTGGATATCTTGCCCGGTAGTTGAACTGTATTTTTTTTCAGACATTGTTGCCAGCGAGTCTAAGTTTGCTGTTGTTGATACGCTCCCCATACCTGAGGTTGATTTTGTTTTGGCAAATGATCTTGCTCAAGGTAAAGTAAGTTGTAATCCGACAGTTTTTGTCAATCCACAGGAGTTAGTACCTAAACCTGAAACTGTGCTTGTGACAACTAGGTCAGGTAAAAGTATCGATTTTGAAGTTGAGCATCCTGATTTGGAAAGTTTGTTTAATGCAGATTCAGTGGTTCACGTAAGTAACAATGAATCTATTTGCTCTGAAGAAGTAATGAACTGGAATAGAGGTGACTTAGTAAAGGTTCAAAATGAGGACATGGAGATTAAGAATATTAAAATTAAGTTGGAAGAGGGTAAAGGAGTGGATTATGAAGTGGATAATGAAGTTCTTTATAAAGTAATTGTTCCTATTCGGAAACGAGAGGGAAATTTGTTGAAGCATAGGTTAATTGTTGTACCTTCTAAATTCAGAAATGGTATATTAAGAAAAGCTCATGATGATTTGTTTGCTGGTCACTTGGGTATTACTAAAACCTTTGATAGGGTTAGGAAAAATTTCTATTAGAAAGGTCTGAAAAGAGATGTCAAGAAATATTGTAAGACGTGTCACCAATGCCAAATTTCTGGTAAACCTAATATGGTAATTCCTAAGGCTCCCCTTTCTCCCATTCCTTCTTTAGGAGAACCATTCGAGCATGTAGTCATTGATGTAGTGGGTCCCTTACCTCGTTCGAAAGTAGGGTCTGGGTATGTACTAACTATCATAGACAGGTTAACTAGATATCCCGAGGCTATCCCTCTTAAAGTCCCAGAAAGCTAGGGTCATTGCCAAACATTTGATCACTTATTTTTCTAGGTTTGGTCTGCCTAAAACCATCCAGTCTGATCGTGGAACAAATTTTTTATCAAAACTATTGCTGCAGCAGTTTAAGAATTTTGGAATTGAGCATAAACCTTCTACTCCATACCATCCAGAGTCACAGGGAGTTGTGGAAAGGTTACACCAAACTTTGAAGGCAATGATTCGGAAGATGTGCAATGAAAAGGTTGGTTTGTGGGAAGAATATCTTCCTTATTTGTTGTTTGCAGTACGCTCTATGCCCAAATGAGTCCGACAAGTTTGCTCCATTCAACTTGGTGTTTGCTCATAAAGTAAGAGGTCCATTAGACTTGTTAAGAGAGTGTGGAAGGTATGGGCGAGCGAAGTGCATATTGCTGATTTCATTATGATGGTAAGGGCAAGCTTTACAATGTAGGAAATAATCAAAGAGTGATTTACTGAAGAGTCAAAGTAAGATGAAGCTCTTTGTATGATTTTAAAAATCTAAAGAAAGAAAGTCTTTGTTCCTGGAGATAAAGTACTGGTTTTGTCACAGGGTGTAAGAGGTTCGTTGCAGAATAAGTTTTTGGGACCCTTTGAAGTTCTAAGCAAAGTGAATGTTTTGAATTACATTATTAAGCTTCCTGATCGTAATTTGCAATGTCATATTAACATGTTAAAAAAGTACTTTGAGCGAGAGAAAGCAGTGGTTTTGTCTGTTTCAGAAGAGGTTAATTCGAAATGTGTAACTTCGGAGAAAGAATTTGCTTGGCCGGGTAATGATTCTGTTTTGTTACCTAATGTGTGTAGAAGTCCTATCCTGAGTACTAACCAAATTAATGGATTACTGAAAGTGTTAATGAAGTTTCCCGAGACTGTCAGAGATACACCAGGTAGGACTACTTTATTACAGCATGATGTCGAATTAGAGAGTGAAACGCCAATTAAGCAAGCCCCTTATTGCTTAAATCCTGTTAAGAAAGAATTTGTTGAATAGGAAATAAACTATTTGCTAACTAATAATTTAATTACACCCAGCAGCAGTTCGTGGAGCTCACCAATTGTAGTTGTTGCAAAGGAGAATGGACAAAGTCGATTATGCATTGATTATCGCAAGGTCAACAAAGCAACAAAGGCAGATTCTTTTCCTATTCCGCGTGTTGACGATTGCATTGATAAGGTAGGAAATTCAAAGTTCATTACGAAAATTGATCTCCTAAAAGGATATTATCCGGTTCCTTTGACTAATCGAGCAAAAGAGGTATCGGCATTTGTGACAGCTGATGGTTTGTATCAATTCGAAGTGATGCCCTTTGGCATGCGGAACGCCGCTGCCACTTTTCAACGATTAATGGTAGCCAGGCCCTGTAGAAATAAGAAGAAGATGGGACACAAATTCACACACTAACCAAAGAGCCACATGCTCTCCTTGGCACCTGTGCCCTAGGTGCAGTGTCACATTCATTTGCAGAGTGATCTTGGCACCTACCCAAAGAAGGTAGCCAGCCTGATCTCTGCCAGTAGACTAATCATCTAACCCCTAGAAGTTGAACTACTAACCCTCACCTAAATGTCATGATTACCTCATTAAATTTCCATCCTGGTACACTACTAACCACTCATCACCCTCACGCATCATTACCTCATCTTGCATATTTTAACAATTTAGGTTCAATAAACCTCCATTATAGCGTACCACAATCTGGAATGATTGCGTCCTCTTAATTAAGTGCATAGAGTAGGTTAGGCTAAGTAATTTAGTACCAGGGTATTAGGGTAGTAGCAAGTAGAATTTTCAAAGTAACCTTACATAGGGGTAGAGTAGCCTGTCGTCACAGACGACCAGTAGTTCTCACTTAGGCTAGACTACATTATTAATTCAGTAAGTTAGTGCCCTTAGCATCTCCACCTATAAGTTAGGTAGGCCATTGTAGTTAGCCATATCACTGCTAAAACCTCAGTTAGAGAAGGAGATCTGTTTAGTCGAGGCAATCGACTTATTTAGCCGAGGCCTTCACACCCAAAAGGGAGTGAATGCCTTCTTAACAAAGGGAGCTTTTACGTTTATTGATCGCCTCGTCTTCCCAGTGTCATTCATTTTTATTTATTTGCTAGAAGAGCAGCCATTTTTTACTCCTAACATCAGCTGACTTTAGGCGGGAAACTCAAAGCAGGCCAGACCTAGGCATGTCTGGCGTCAATTGGATTAGTGGGGGGGAATAAAAACTCATTAAGCATTAGGGACATATCCCAAGGGGAGTGTGTAGCTAGTTAGGTACTTCTTGGGCCTACTCATAAGATCCCTTATCCTGCGAACCTTTGCTGGCCGTATGTCTGTTTCCAGGATGACCTGCCAACAGGGGGGAAAAGCTGCCTCAAAACCCAGGATTCACACCTGATGACGCTCTCAGTTCAGCATAGTTCTTGACCACAGAGAGATGTCCGAGCCAGCCTGCCCAAAGGCCTAACAAAGGCGCTTACTGGCGCGCCTGAACTTGGACAAAAAAAAGGGGGGCCTTTGGGGGGGGGGTGGGGGGACGGCCAACCTCTCCAAAACTTTACTTCGCAATAAGCGCACCCAGATATGTCTTGCGTTGCAGTCATATTGCCAGGTCTTTTCCTCCGAGTCAAATACTCTCTCTCCCACATTTTCCCATTCAAATTCTTACTTCTCAAACGAGCCTCCCTTTGGTCCTTTCCACCTAGCGGCCGCATGGTACCTTTTGTGATTGTCCCAGAAAAACAAACCCTTCATTGCGCATTTCATTTAAGCACTAGAGTTCCTCGCCTTGTGTGTGATAAGAGATAAACACCCTTCAAAGTGCATTAGCTGAAATATTGTGCAAGAAGTCTAAATCTTATGTTGTGTGTAATTTGGGAATTAATTTGCAGATTGCCCCCTGTTGAGTCCGTGCTCCTCTCCTTGCAAGCGCTTTCTTACCACTAGATATTATCAGTTTGGAAACCAGCATTGCAGCAGATGTTGAATTTGGCCATTTTTTCCATATTGTGAAAGATAGGAGTGATCCAGACAGTATACGGCGCTCTGCCCACGTGAGCCCATATATATGCCCTGCCTCTATCTCAAGCCATTTAATGTTCTCTTGTAAATAAATGCAAATTAGATTAATCAGCTGGGTTTTCAATGGCGACCTTCCAGAATAAACCAATCCCTTTTAAGGTTATCTAAGGTAAGTCATGAGCGCTCAATTATTTCCTTTTTTTTTTTCCTTTCCGTTTTGGACAAAGGCCATCCAAACGTAAATATATATATATATATATATATATATATATATATATATATATATATAATATATATATATATATATATAGGAATATATATATAGTTTTATATTCCTATATATATAGGAAGCCTAGAAGATTTTATACCTATACTAATGACAAAATTGTCGGCTGGTATCGGCCAGAAATTCACCGATACCGATACCACAAAAAAACCCAATACCAAACACACACACACTATATATATATATATATATATATATGATTTATATATGATATATATATATATAGATATATATATATATATATGATATATATATATTTATATATAATATATATGTGTGTGTGGTATCGGTATCGGTGAATTTCTGGCCGATACCAGCCGACAATTTTGTCATTGGTATAAGCATTAAAATCCTTTTAGGCTTCCTAAAATGTATATAATAACAAAGCCACCAAACAAATTACATACTAGGTGCTTTGTTTATCTTTTAGAAACAGATGGTATCTTAATACTGCACACTGTATTTAACAATTTATTATTGTAATTCTAATTTCAGTTAACTATGGTGTTGTTTTATCAGGAAGGAGTCATTGCCATTCTGTTGGAGTTGGGTGCTATTTTAACATGTGCAGTGCAGTACAGTATGGTATAAGCGAATAGTGCATTGAGCATCCTATTATATGTATAAAATGTGTGTGCGTGTGATTCGGCAACCGAACCTCGTGTTGTAAAGTATGTTTTGAAATTATAAAATGTTAAATGCCTCAAAATAGGGCAATAGGTAACACGAGGCAGTCTTGCTAAACGACTGTGCCAATTGTAAGAAATGCAAGCAAAATCCTTTTTGGAACCTGTCTAAAATAATATACGTATTTCAAGATGCATGAAACTTGAGGATTTGAGGAAGTGAGCCGACCTTGTCTCTCATGGCCTTGATGAACAGAATGACTATCATACTCTCTTTACCCTAACCCATTTATATAATTTAAGAAATTACAATAACAATAATTCAAATGAACACAAAATTCATAACATATTTATGGCATCCAATATTATTTAAAATCCTTCAATAGATAAGAAAATGGGGGCCCGAGACGGGAAGGCCAGGAAGGTGGGTTGAGAGAGGGATGAGGAGGGGAATGACGAGAGACGGAGGGATGGAGGTAGGGAGGGACAGGACTGGGGTAAACCACGTTCGAAAGCATAGGTTGGCCATGCTCGACAACACTATGCAAGTCGAGAGTAAACGTCTTAACTGAAGACCATTTCACAATGCACTACATCAAAAATTAGGGGGCGGTGTCTTGTACACAGTATAAAATACCATTTCAGTTAAATAAAGTTTGAAAGATATTTGAGAAAAAAAAATGACAAGCGGTTCCTGAAATGTATAGTAAATATACCAAACACTGACTTCTGAAGAATAGTAAAAAACCAGTGAAATTTAAACAATCAATGCACTTCGCTAAATAATAAACAGAAGCAAATATAATAATCAAAATCCCCAGTATAAACAAACAAGTGAGAGACATCCCTC
>NC_087208.1:93305739-93317537 GCF_015104395.2 Macrobrachium nipponense | reverse complement strand
GAGACATCCCTCGCTAGCCTCAAAGCTCGCTTCGTTTGTTCAGCTCAGGTGGACGGAGTTTTCTAGGGTCTCGCCCTAACAAAAAAAATAACCTCCAGTCGACCAAGTAAAACTGCAAGCTTTCTCATCTAAAATTAACGCATAAGTTACGGGCAGATAGCGAAACCAGGAATTTCTCGAAGTGCCTGAAATTTCAGATAGATAACAAAATGCACTTGGGGACATTTGAAAGCGGGGTTTTCAAACTTTTCCTCCCCCCGTACCATTTCGGGCATTTGTAATGTCAGTATATGTAGGTAGCCCTTTCACTATGTATAACGTGGAAAACACAACCAACTCGGGAAAAACATTCCAGTGTGTATATTTACAAGTACTGTACCTACAGTGGGGAAGTAATACATAACTCTCCAGACATAACCAATAATATTGTAAACGAAGAATTCCATAAACAAATAAAGAGCTTCTTGTAATCATTTACCTCTGGCTATGCAGTAAATTTTCAAGGTTATGGTACTGAGCTGCAAAAACAAAATACGTTATTATTACATCAGCTGCAAATGGAGTTGATGAAATGAATGAAACTGTTTTCATCAACTATCCTAGTTGGCCGAGGAGCAGCTTTTGCTGAAGCTCATCGAAGGTTAGCGAGTGCATTCATCCGAGACCCCTTGTGGTACACATACCCAAGGTTTTTTGAAAACTCCTGCCCTGGGGGGCTCAAATGTATTTCGCCGCGTTTAGTACTACCCAGCTAACACCGAATGTATTTGCAACGTTGCAAACAGGTTGCAAGTAGGTTGGTGGATGTTTGACATTCAGGAAACGTTGCTGCAACGTTCTTAGCTAACACCGAACGTATTTGACACGTTAAAAACGGTTTATAAATAGGCTGGTGGATGATTGACATTCAAGGAACGTTACTGCAACGTTGTAGCCATACTCGGTTTCTTAATATGTTCATTATGTATAGTAAATTGTAATCAATTTTGCAGAACCGCCAATGCAAAACGGAGGACAGTTGAAACAAAAAATCTGAGCCAATAAGCATAACTATAGATAGCGCTGCATCTGCTGGCCAAAGGATAAGTCCCCTGGCCAGCAGCTGCAGTGATGTATGTATATTCTTTCTTATTGGCTAAGATTTCTAGTTGCAGTTTTCTTCCGTTTTGCATTGACATTGGTGATTCTGCAAAATTTTCTACAATTTATTATATACATTATGAACATACTAAGAAACTAAAAGTATGGTTGCAACGTTGCAGTAACGTTCCCTGAATGTCAAACATCCATTAGCCGTATTTAACACTCCCTGTAATGATAGAAGTTCTTCATTTTAAAACAATGGCAATACCCTTTTTTTAATTATTTTTAATTTTTAATTATTTATGATCTCAACTTAGTTTTAATCATATGATATAATGGATCTGAATGGAAGTAAAGGCCTCTACAGAAGACCAAGGGATAAATGTTGGTCATATGCTAAAAAATGAATGTCCCATTAAATGTAAGTTTTGTCTAAGAAATATATTTATGAAATAAAAAATTTAAAATGAACAGCAAACAGTAATTTTGCAGAATGTGATTCATCGTAATACACATTAAAACTTAACGACGTCTAAACGTCGCCAGGCCGTAATTCTAGGCTAACTCCGCACTGACTGCAAGGAACGTTCCCGTGAATACGACAGCCACTAAGGATTGGGGCTTTAAATGCATTTCGCTTTGTTCAGTACTAGCCCCTTGGGTTAGTTACAGTCGATCCCCAAAAAATAACTAAATTCTTAATAAGTAACCCAAATACTATAAAACTGAAATTTCCAAAAAAATACCCGACGCGTCGTTACTACCGCTTTCAAAAGAACGTCTAAGTGAAACATCCTGACCTAACCTTTCCTTGACATTTCGAAGACAGGGCGCAACAGTTCATCGAAATAATGTATTGATAATTTGTACAATCCCAAGTCAAATACTTGAGTTAATGATAATGATCACAGAGTAGCCTTACTGGCAGTTTCAGTAAAAATATCTTTCATGCAACCAAACCACCACAAACGAAAGAATAAACAATACTTACTGTCAAAATTCATATTTTTAACACCAATTAGCAAATGAAAACGTAGCCACGGTGTAGCGACTCCATCTTCAAACCTCTAGCAAAGGAAAGGCCAAAGTCGATCCACCGGGAAAAGCATCAGGAGTTACAAGTTCACAAAAGTAGGCCTAGTATTAGAGACGAATGCCCGTGATGTTTACGTCAACCTCTCGTTAGACATGGGCAAATGTAATGAGGATTGCTAGCTTCATTCATTTGTCGTATCCGGAGGATATTTCGTAATCGTCTCAGGCAATTACGTACTTTACATGCTAATTTTTAACCGTCTCTGATCTCTCCATACTGCCTTCGGTGCAAAGGGGTTCTTACGTTTCCCAAAACATCTCCCCACTCTAACGTCGGTTCTTGAGCCTAGGCCTAACTTTTTCAGTCTACTTTGCTTTTATACTTTGTTGAACTGTCTTAAAAGTCAGCCTACAAAAGGGCACGAGGTGCCATCCAACATACCTCTAATTTTAAGAGGCATAACACACAATAACAAACTGCAGCAATTTTTCCAGAAAACGAAAATGTCATGGATCATCTTTTTCTAATGGCAATTTGAGAACTCACTCTCTGCTTGAGGATGTAATTAGAAGTTGTATTCCAAAAGTTTTCTTGCTTCAACAGGATACAATAGTGGCTATACAACACGTAAATGTGGTTATAATCGTTATCAGGTGTCTTTTGTAAGGACTTTAAAACCTTGGTAGAAGTTGTCTTTTGTGTAATCACTCGTTCCAGCCTGAACAATGGGATTATTTTCCTGGTTACGTTTGATAAAGACGGAGAAAATGGAAAGTTATAATACTATATACAACACCACATGTCTCCTTTAGATTAAAGAACACATAGCGCACGCTGGTTCTATACACTTAATTTGTTTTATATTTCTGCAACTTACTTCTTTCTTTGCATGTTTACGCAGTAAATTTTCTTATTTCACCTTGTTACATAACTGCTTGGGCCCTTCAAATTAATTAGGGGTCAGAACTTTATGAAAGCTGTCCTTAATAATTACTCACTTCATTCTTCGTAGTACACACAATCTGCACAAGGAACCAATCGAAATATCTGTACAAGCGTTTTCCAACCGCTGTTCACAGTAACTGTTTCGGCACGGCAATAGTCCGCGCGAACGAACTCATGAGGAAATTATCACCAAGGAGGCCAGCACTGAGTCGGGCTTCCTCACAGACTGCGAGATCACGGCGGACGTTCTGGGTAGCTGTTTCCACAGTAATTGACATAATTGCTCCAAGTGATGGTGTCCTCATCTTAACAAGGACAGTTATGATTCAAGCCACTGAAGGGACAGATGATATTACGTTCCTCGTTGCATCTAAGGTTTCATTTCAGCACAGAATTTCCCTCCTCTATATTTTGGGATGTTCCGATACTGGGGTCTGTGGAACACTCGTCCTGGCAGTTATGTAAAGGATGTTGAGCATTGTTTACATTTTTGTTTTAATGCGCATACTGTGTAATTAACTTCGTCGGTGTGTGTCCGTGTGCATGTATAAATATCTATGCTTTTATCTGAGTAACATATACTCTGTTATAAATATCAAATTTTTACCTATACAGTTCATTTGAATAGTAGGTTCAGAGTTTTTATCTTGTTTCCACATGAATACCAGCTGTAGCGGAATAACGCAATGATACTGATTTGATGATATATATATATATATATATATATATATATATATATATATATATATATATATATATATATATATATATACACTTTTTATTACTAAAATCAGATGATACAAAAGACTTCTGGAATTATTAACTCGCTGAAGTGTGATCGATTTGGGAATACTGAAAATCCCAATCTTTGTTACAAACTGTCATAAGGACTCATCAGTAACTCGTCTAACAGCTCTACTCTCGAAATGTGCATTCACTTTGACCCTGCACGCCCTCTCGTGCTTCGTGGAGCGACCTTTTCTTTCATCTTTAAGAATAAAAGTTGAATGTGAGATGAGCTAACTGGGTCACATTGAAACTACATACCTTGTTGTTTGCATACGCTTACACAGAACGTTCATGAAAGGGTGAATAGAAGGGATAGTAAGTGTAAGTCCTACATAACATAATTATTCAAGATTACTATTTAGAATAAATAGAGAACATCAAAAATCAAAAGCTTTAATAAATAATAGTCTCAGCCTCATCAGCTGTTAGAGTGTAACCGCGGAGTGAAACTTTGGAAGAGTAAAGGCTATCCAGTGACTTTATCATCCTGAGACAACGCTGACTTATGTCATATTCAGATTTGTTGCTCGAGAACATAATTTTCTAATCTTCTGATCAATACAGAAGACAGGCAATTATCAAATCTATATGCATGTCAGGGCATCAGCAAAAAGCACAAATCACTGAACAGGTTATTTTGATGGTAAGTATTAAATGAAAATAATGGAAGGGAGTTTTACAGGGAAAGACAATAAACTCCATTTCTCTTTTGCTAAAGTTTTCAGTCGGACTTTGGCATTATATATATATGATATATATATATATATATATATATATATATATATATATATAATATATATATATATATATATATGTATATATATATATATAATATATATATATTGCCTATATATTATATGCCTATTATATAGCTATAATATATAATATATATATATATATATCGAGCGCAAAAACCACTAGCACGCATAATCCCGAAATAAAGTAAAGTAAACATTTTTCCTAAGATAAATCAAGAATTGTCCTTGATCTTGCTTTCTATCACTTCGTGTACACAAATAAAAACATAATCGGCAAAGCTAGTTGCTTTTAGACTTCTCAAATTCAAGCTCAATTAGTTCTTAAACTGAGGTTGAAAAAGTCTTCTAGGACCGAGGAAGAGACCAAACACTGGCAAGAGGGGAGAGCAGAAAGAACGATGAGAGAGGGAGACGAATCGAGATAACTGGAAGAGGGTCGGAGGGGTAAGGGCGGAGGTCAATTTCCCCAAACTGAATTATTCTGGATGCAACGAAGTCAAGACCGGGAGCGAGACATTTGGAGTGGAATAGAAATCGCTCTTGAAAATTGAATCTGGATGAAGTGAATTAGCGTTTTGGATAAAAGAAGTGTCGTGTTTGGCAAGAGTGTTTATGATAATCGTCAGCCATGGCCATTATTGTTTCATCACCCAAAAAAGTTTATATTATTGTTACTGTTATTCTCACTGTTGAGACGAGATTCATAAGTTACAGCAATCGCCAAAAAAAGAAAAAAAAATAGAATAAAACTTTTCTTGTCGAGACAGGAGCATTTCGACGGATTCCTCTCATTTTTGGAAACTAAATTCTGTAGAAAGAATATTAGAGAATTGTTTGTTTTTGCTTTTACCTGTAAAAGTGAAATCCAGAACGTGACTTCCTCCCTCATTATAATCGCCGGTAGGTTTTCGTTTTGGGTGTCATTTGTTTGTTCGTTAACAAGGTTACATAATACTTTTACGAAAATCTTTGTTTAGGTTATGGTTGATGGCTGGATCATTTAACAACAGTAAGGGTTTATTTCGAATCGAACCTTTCCTTTTCACGTTTGAAAAACAAATGCCGCCATAATAATAGGTATTGTTTTCAAGGCTTCTTGCATTTCCAGAGGCGATAATACCTGAGTTACGTAATTAACATTCTTCTTTCTACCGTTGTTGGAACACGGTTATTCTATCTACATGTTCATAGCCTCTGGAACTTCCGCTTTTAACAAAATTGCATGAAATGGCGATTTTTATTCCCGACAATGGAAACATTTACTCAGATCATAAGTCCTTTTTCAGTTTGTAGAATGAGAAATGTCCCCGTGATTCTTTCGTGATTTACATTTTCCATCAATTTGTAGGTGACCTTGTAAAATGAACAACAGGTCTCAGATTCTGCAAAATTTTATCAAAGTCTTCACGATACTTGGTGCTCCATGAACATGATTGATTCCCGGGGTATTTACCTCGTTCATGCAAGTTCTATTCAATGGCTAAATTCAACCTTAATTTTGTCCCAATAAACTTCGTCGAAGTTCATTTATTTTAAAAAAGGTTATTTATAAAACCGACGTTATCAGTCAGTTTAATATGAAGGTCCTTCAAAGCAACGACTACCTGAAACATTTTAGTTAGGCATATATTATCGAATGATACAACTACCGTACCATCTTCAATGAAACAGACGGAACGACTCCTGAATATTTTGCAGTCTTGTCCAGGTACTCAGGGTTCCTTTTGATTTATGATCTCCAAATCTACAAGTCGACAGCTTTTAGAGGGAAGTATATTTTATTTCTGGACATAGGATACCGAAGTTTACGAAAAGACATAACATATACTCTATTATGGAGAAACTGCATTTCGTTCATTTCCTTCTACAGGAATAAATACAGACAGGAATAAATAAAAGTGAAGAGGGAATAGGTTGAGAAAAAAATATTCCCTTACTCAACTCAGGAAGCAGAATTAAATTCTCTGAAAATTGGCTATAGATAGAAATAAGCCATAATAACTCTTGTTGCCACGAAAAATACTTACATGGTTTTGATCTTCTATAGTTTTCTTTTTGATCTTCAACCAGAGAGATACACCTATATATACAAAGACAAGAAGCATGTACAAATCTTCACACCACATTGAACAAACACCTATCTTGAACACAAAAAATAATACAAGCTCCAGCCCCTCTTAAATATTAATAAAGGTATATTATAGTTCGGCAATCAAGTCTCTTACTTTGTCTTGCATGAACTAAAGATGATTTGGTTTTCCAAACTAATTAAAGTCACAATCACAATCCTTCCGCAAGCTATAACTATAATTTAAAAAATCCATTACTCAATGTTTCCAGTTTACGTTTTCTTTGTTTTTTTTCTAAGATGATGTTCGAGAGAAGGCTCATTAGATGAATTTCCTTTGCGTGTGTTTTCAATATGGTCTGACTTGAGAGGTTTCCCGATTAGCAAACACACCACCTACATTAAGTTTTTATTTTCCACCTCTTTTCTTCACAAGGCAAACTCCTCAACCGGAAAGTTATTATAGACTTTGTGTTAACTTCGCTCTTCCAGTCTCCTCACACCTCTTCGTCTTTCCGTTCATGAACTGGAAAGCTTGAGATAATGAAAAGACAGCTATTTGTGACACCCGACTTTCTTGTCACATCAAAGGACTCGTGTTTCTGATTTTTTTTTCCTAAATTGCAATCCAGTTTTATTTAAAGGATGTTTCCCAGTTGTACATTCTACAAAAGCTCGAGTCTTCCTTCATCTTAGACACTGAATTTCAACTGAACTTCAATGAGATCCAAGCAGTATTCTAGAAAACGTAATATGAGTAATAAAATTAGGATTCCTCTCAGGTCAGACCATTTGGCAAGCACACGCAAAGGAAATTCATTTAACGAGACTTCTCTCGAACATCATCTTAGAAAACAAAACCTAAAATATTCGTTCACTCACTCTTTTTTTAAATCATTGAAAGGTCAAATCATATCAAGTGTATGAGTTTCTATCATTAACACGTACAAAACTTGACACAATCATCTCGATTTTCGTAAGCGGACGTATTACCAAAATGAATAAAAAAGAAAAAACTAAAAGTAAGCATTGATTCATTCATATCCTATATTTTAGACAATGATTATCAAAACGATATTAGTCTTTCAGGGGCCCAATGCAAATGTAGACCATTCATGGCATAATTTAGATTTTATTTGTTGAAACAAGGATGGGAGTTCACCAATGATTAATAGACTAATCTAGGTATAATGGCAAATAAAAAGAATTAATCTTGAAATACTTAAGACTGTACATTACCTATATAATATATATATCTATATATTATATATATATATATATATATATATATATATTATATATATATATATAAATGAGCTACGAAGGAATGATAAACAACGGAGTTTCTGCAAGATCTTTCGACTCAACTTCCTTTACTCAGCAGGCAAACTAAGTAAAGGACGTTGAGTCAAAAGATCTTGCAGACACTCCATTGCTTATCTTGCCTTCGTGGCTTATACCTTTATTTATGGATTTATCACGTTCCAAACTTTCGTGATTCAGTTATATATATATATATATATATATATATATATATATATATATATATATATATATATATATATAAATATATATATATATATATAGTATATGCATGTATATATATATATATATATATATATATATATATATATATATATATATATTATATATATATATATATATATATATATATATATATATATATATATATATATATATATATATATATATATATATATATATATATATATATATATATATATATATATATATATATATATATATATAGATATATATATATATATATATATATATATATATATATATATATATATATATATATATATATATATATATATATATATATATATATATATATATATATATATATATATATATATATATATATATATATATATATATATATATATATATATATATATATATATATATATATATATATATATATATATATATATATATATATATATATATATATACTATATATATATATATATATATATATATATATATATATATATATATATATATATATATATATATATATATATATATATATATATATATATATATATATATATATATATATATATATATATATATATATATATATATATATATATATATATATATATATATATATATATATATAGTATATATATATATATATATATATATATATATATATATATATATATATATATATATATATATATATATATATATATATATATATATATATACATGCATATATATATATATATATATATATATATATATATATATATATATATATATAAATGAATCACGAAAGATTATATATATATATATATATATATATATATATATATATATATATATATTTATATATATATATATATATGTTTGTAGTTAATCTCGTCTCCCCAGTTTTATCTAGAGGAAGTATTTGCTAGAAGAGCAGCCATTTTACCCCCACCTTTATGACTTGGGGGGGGGGGGGGGGGGGGGGGGGGGGGGGGGGGGGGATTGGCATGTCCGTTAACGACTAGACCTAGTGTAGGTTAAGAAAGGCAGGTCGTAGGGGTTGTATAGGCTTTGTGGTGGGCTTTAGTAACTCCTAGCTTAAGACCTCTTTTCCCACAAATCTGCTGGATGTGTTTTTGCATATTTCCAGACAATGCCGTAGGCCATGTGTGATCCCAGGCCATTCGAAAATATGCTGATGCGTTCTCAGTCCATGCTAGCTACTCCATTCGGGCAGACCTGCCCTCTCTCTGACTTGAAGTCAGCCTTTTGTTTCGTCGACGCTGGTTGGAGCCCTCCTCATACATCACGATACATGTGCAAGCGCCTCTCAGGACTAAAGGTACGTCTCGATAGTGCAAAATCCAACCAGCCCTACTCCTCCAAGACGAATCTTGCTATATCCATTTTCAAATCTCCCTTTCATAACTTCTCTACTGAATGTCCTTTGTCCATCATCAGGGCATGTGCTACCCCTGTGACCTGTCCAAGATTAAGTCTTCACTGAATATTTCTTTTCAGCACTAGAGTTCCTCCCCCAGTGTGTGTTAGATAAAAGTGACTGACATTGTAGCTGAAATATTGTGCAAGAAGTCTTCTTTATTTTATGTGGTGTTGAATCTGGGAACTCATTTCCAGAATTGCTGAGTCCGTGCTCCGTCTCCTTGCACGCAAGCACTTCCTTACCGCTAGATACTATCAATTTGGAAAACCAGCATTGCAATAGTATTTGCTTTTGGCCAGCTTTTCCATATTGTGAAAGATAGGAGCGCTCCAGACATTATACGGCGCTCTGACCACGTGTGGCCAATTTGCCTTGCCTTTATCTCAGGCCAGTCAATGTTTCTTGTAAATAAATGTAAATTAGATTAATCAGCTGGGTTTTCAATGGCGACCTTCCAGAGTAAAAACTAAACAAATCCCTTTTACAGTTATCTAAGGTAAGTCATAAGCGGTCCATATTTTCCCTCTTAATTTTTCCCTTACTTTTGGGCATTAGGCCAGGCCCATATGCAATAGTGGCAGACCATTGCTTAGGATTCGAACCCATGGCTGTTTAAAAGCTTGTAAATCGCGTTATCCCCTTAAAAACGTAAACTGTAAATGACTTTTACAAAGCGTAATTCGTAAAAAAGCATTCATAATGGCGCAGGAGATAGCACGACTCGCAGTGGTAAAATATATTATTCATTTAATATTATTATTTTTATCACCATTGTTAGCTTTAAGTTACGTTTAGTAAATATTTTAGAAGCGTTTTAAATAACTGTATTTCTCTCAGTTAGAGATATTATTGTGTCAGGCGAGAGCGCCAGAGCTTTATTTTAGCGGCACGCAAACAATTAGCCCCCAAGAATTCTTCCCTGTGGTAAAAAAATATATAGCAAGTATCATCTTGTAGCTCGTACATTGTGTGTGTGTGTATGTGTGTGTGTGCGTTAGATAGATGCCAGAAAGTACTAGTTAAAACTAGGAGGTGCTTTGCCAGGGATCCACTGCATGTACAAGACTAGCTAGTGAGGAATGTTCTACTAATAGTTACGACAAATAAGTGTACAATTCTTTTGGGTGTGAGATGTTAGGGGAATTCGTTTCAACTTAACTTTCATTCATGGTAGGTAATCACAGCCCGCTCGCTTAGCTTTCCAGCGTGTGCACGGAGACTCTCGGCATCAACCATCTTCGTTTCACACAAGGCAAACAATTCACCACTTAAAGCTTTATCTCAACGATTTAAGCCAAATAACGTAAGTCTTGATGTTTTAATGTAAATAATATCAACCTTAATACTAGTATCTATCATTCTGCCAGAACATTTCTTGCCCTTTTGCTTTCAATAAGAAATTAGAATTTTGTTGTTGTAAATCGCTCTCGCGTTTACAGGATCAGCTGTTTTGAAGGACACGATGCCTCCTCCGCTCATCGCTCACTCGCTCGCCGAGCGAAAGTTTTCATTTCACTTCATACTTAACGTAACCTATTTCATTTACAAATGTTTGCTAACATCTTAAGAATCCTTACCGCCATTTCACTTGTCACAGGGAGCAAATCGTAAATGTAAATCAACTTAAAGAATTGTTAACTAAACGCGTCGTAATTCGCTAAGCATTCAAACGCAAATCCATTTACCTGTAATGGAAAAATCGTCCATCGCTGGTGCGTTCTATTTACACGAAACTTATTCCAAAGCAATTCTTTCATTAAACTTTAACGTAAGGAAATCATTCAACGGCAATTGCATCATATTAAAACTAAAATAGTTTAGTTCAAATAAATACAAAGGAGTTCGTCATTATCATTTTTTACTCTCAGAGAGAGAGAGAGAGAGAGAGAGAGAGAGAGAGAGAGAGGGAACCCATTATTCAAAAAGCCAAGAGTGCTACATTCATTACATATGCATGCAGCATTACCATTATTTTAGTCTCTTGTGACTTCCATTTACACTGAGCGTGATACGTACCTGTGTCCATTGCTAACTTGCAAGCCATTATATCATTCACTGAGTACTTCAGCCAAGGACTGAGCACTTTTTAATTTACTGTTACCTGCCGTTGCCCGAGTGGTCTTTTCCATTTTTTTATCACAAAAGACTTGCGTATACCGCAGGCAC
>NC_087208.1:93298239-93300739 GCF_015104395.2 Macrobrachium nipponense | reverse complement strand
TATATATATATATATATATATATATATATATATATATATATCTATATATAATATATATATATATATATATATATATACATGTCCCCCTTCCATTACCTAAGGTCATCAAATCAGACATGGAACTTACAAAAATTTGCATTTATTTAAAAGCAAAGTATTAACTAAATAACTCAGGTTCTTAACAGAATGATTAAATGAAATGTTAAACTCAAAGTCCAAATAACTCAGATAACCCTCAGTAATTAATCACATAACTAACATTAGTTTAGCCATAACATCAGGCACAGTTATTACAGTGTACCATAGTAATTAAGTCAGTTCCCATTTCTCCAGACCAATCCCCCTTCTCCAGAATCGCCTGTTAGAAGACAGGAGAACACCCCGATAAGCATAAGAGTATAATCAAAAGATCATATGAATAGAACATCTCTGAATTGAATATTCAAATACAATCCAGCCACAACTTCGGCCAAAATAAATATGCTTACCCGTGCAATACAGTATGCTCTATCACTTATCAACAAAGACACTCTTCGAAGAAGCCATCCTGGCTCCTCGCCTCTCTTGCACAGATCTCCCCTTCACTGTTACTTAACACTCTCATATGTAGGGGGAAAAGCTCACACACACGTACGTACAAACTCACAACCATTGTCCACACCCATGAACTGCCTGTATCTAGTTTCAAAGGCACCTATGTATCAAGTACTCATAGCAACAGGACAAGGCATTGGTCTGCTAAGACAGCAAAAAGACACATCAGCATTCCCAAAGCTCGTCACCTCGAACACTGTCTCTAGGGAAGTTAAACTGTTGACTTCTCTACATCCAAAGAAATGTCACAGCATATCACATTATATGTTATTAATCATATTATAGCAAATCCCTATATTATGTAACATATATATATATTATATATATATATATATATATATATATATATATATATATATATATATATATATGATATATATATATATTTATATATATATATATACATAAATATATACATACATACATACATAATGTAGTTCTAGGACAAAGTCTTGCGTCCTGGACATTACCCTATTGGACAATTGCATACCAGACAATTGTATCCCAGGAACTTTGCGTCCAAAGACAAATGCGTCCCTGAACAATTGTGTGCTGAAGGTGATATCTGAAATGTTTGATGGGATTAAAGAGAATCTTATATCTTGTTTAAAGTTTATTTTTGCATAAAATACACCATCAAACTGGAAGGCTATCATTTTTGAAAAGGTTTAATTTCAAGAATCAAGATATGTTTTCAATAACTAAATCAAAAGGTACAGATGTTGCAACCTATCCCTTTTAAGAAATGGATTTTGTCTTCGGGATTATTCCTTTCTAATAGAGCTTTGATTCACTTGTTTGCTTTTTTATTCTTCTGTCGCACTGGATTTCCTCTTTGAGAAGCGCTTGTCTTTCTTTAATGCACATTTCTTCCCATTGACGATAAATTAGACATGTTTGTGTAGCTGAAAATTCATCTTGGTTGGCAATAGTTGCTACAATGAGACTTCTTTCTGCTACATATTCTGACTCTGAAGTTGTTTTAACTGAGAAATGGTCTCGTGCCCAGATTTTAATTATAAAAGATCCATAGTTAGGTTTTCATTTACTTCGTTTGATTATTGAAATTCTCCTCGTCCACAAATATTTTTCCACAAGTGTGATTTTCGTCACTTAGCCATGTGTCTGGAGATCAAATCTAGAATTCATATGTTTATCCTGCTTATTGGTTGAAAGAACTAATGATAAGTATTTTGGTTCCTTTTCACTGGGTTTAACAAGTTGCTTTTCACAATTTATGGTAGCTACTTTTGCTCAACTATCAAAATGTATGGTAATTACCCTTTTGCTTTTTTTTCTCTGTTTAAATGTTTTTGGGACGTAATTAGCTGTTAAGTACCGCTGTATCGCTTAGTTATTGGACTAGGGGGGCAAGGTATAGCCACAGTATAGGGAGTAACATGAGATTTTTAAGTTATATTTTGCTTTCCCCTGCTTATTAAGACTCCAGGAAACCAACTGTGAAGGATAATCACTGTTCCCTACTAGCTAAGCCCCAAACGTAATTAAAGCCTTTTGTATATTAAAATACTGGCGAAAGATTCTTCTGTCGTTAATCCACAAGTACATGTCGTACCCGTCACATAGCTAGTTTTCTGTCATAAAAAGGGCAAGGCTACAGAAGTCGACCGCTACAGGCTGCTCCAGGAGCAAGAGCCCGTGCCAGCACAAGGCTGGCTTAAGGTGGCCTCACACTAGGCCTTTTTTTCTTCAGCAGCAAGCCGTTGCTGCCGAGAATGGAAAACCAGGAGATTTTAGCTCGAGATTTTTGCTTCCGGGAAGCAGCCAGCATGAACTGCGAGCAACCGTGTGATGTAAACAAGCAAGATGGCTGCTGCTGATAGGACGTACTCTCAAACCTTTGGCTTCTCTTCTCCTGAGGCACTCTCGAACCCACAAACGTTTT
>NC_087208.1:93280739-93293239 GCF_015104395.2 Macrobrachium nipponense | reverse complement strand
TAAACAGCCTCTATCTATATCCAGTGAGTCTTAAAGTCCCGAAAAGAGGTTTTATATAACTTTTACAAAGTACAAAGACCACTCACGATGTGTTCAGATGAAGAACTGAAATTAATGTTTTGTTGACTGCTAGTCCATTTTATTCAGACGCCAAAAGCGTTTACAGTATATTCTGTCTCTCAGAAATACTGGAGATGATCTGAAAGTTTTTTTTAATGCAAAACTTTATTTTTACCACAGGGTCTCCACTGGCACAGCAACACCCATGTGGACCCTAGTAGGACCAGACGGCAGGATTACCGTAATAAGTGTAATAATTGTAATGCCCACGGTATCCATAGTAACAAGTGGATAATGGGGACCTCCACAAATTGGGGCATGAAATGCAGCCTTTGAAGGTATTAGAGACTGGAGGCATAGTTGGCTTGGGTGACGGTGTTGACGTAGGTGGTGGTGAGGACTTTTGAATGCTGGATTGTCATCAGTTAATGGTCAGTGAGATGCCTCTGTTGTATTTCGTGGAAATCATAAACCCTAAAAGTTGTTTCTTGAAGTTATAAGTTGCTGTAGGATTCTCTGAATAGGTCAGGATTATAATGGATGCCGACACTCTTAAATGAATGATGAACTAGGTGTACTTCGATCTTGCCATTAACCCTGGATAGGTGTGACAGGTCGTGCACAACCGAGGAGTGTTTAAAAAAACATGTTTTTTTCCCATAAATCATCGTCTATTTCGAATCTGGGTGTTATCGACCTGCAAGAGGCCAGCAGAACACACACTACAATCATGTCAGAACCTGCGTTCATCTTGCCTTTGTCCTTCCCCCTCTTCTGAGAATTGCTCAGGTCGAGTTCGACGCCCACGCACCTTTAACATGTGGGGATTGAAAATCAAAGTTATTAAGTAGTGATTTCCTGTCACTGTTGATACTGGTAATCTCAGTTCTTGCATTTTTTTGCAGTTTTCATCAACAATGGCCAGCAGGCAGTATTCTCTGGGCAAGGATGTCATCAACTTACTTATAATGGAATTAGAAAGTGATGTTGATGATAATTTAGAAGTACTGACATCTCTATGGCAAAAAATCTTGAGTGTGTTGGAGCTCGGCCACCTATAGTTGGCCATGATTGGAGGCGAGGCAGATGACCTTGAAATGATTAGGAGACGAGAGAGCGAGACAGAGGAAGGGGAATAGTGGGTCTGTGCCTTTTCTGGTGACAGATTACATCAGCTTATGTTAATAAACCATTGACACACTGTATGAAGAGAGAGAGAGAGAGAGAGAGAGAGAGAGAGAGAGAGAGAGAGAGAGAGAGAGAGAGAGAATAAAATTTTTTGAGGATTATCTTATGACAAACCTTTCTAACTGCAATAATAGCTATACACCCTCATATATTATTAATTAAAGTCAGATAGTTCAGGTGGCAGATTTGGCAGTCAAAGTTGGTGTGGATTGGGGCCATTTTGTTTGCATACCCGAAAGGTGAGTTAGCATATCTCTATATATGCTTGTTTTCTATAGAATTGGTGATATGTTGGCATATTTTCATGCATATCATATTTTATAATAGTTACAATGACTTTTATAAATTTTCATGGTGAACCTAGTAGGTCAAAAAATGATCTTTAGATTTGCCCCAGATATAACAGTCAATTACATCTTAGTTCAGACCTTTTTACATAATTCCATTCTAGGATAATATGAGCTTATTCTATAAAAAAAAAAAAATAGCCATTTTCTATTTCATTTAGATACCAAAACAAATTCATGAAATTTTAACAAATTTTTTTTTTCCAAAAAAACTTACCCTTTTTTTCTCTTTTCAGATTTGACTTCTATGGGTCCAACATCTTTCCTGGCAGTCACATATTGTAAATACTAGTTTTAGGAAGGACTCCCTCAATTTTTGTGTGTATATAGCTTATTTTGTATTTTTTGTAAATATTTTCGTAAACTATTTTTTTGAATAAACTTATTTTTTTAATATATTTGTAATAAATATTTAATTTATAGATGGGTATGATTTATCTTTTCAGTAGTGTTCGGCAATGGTGAAATTGATTCTAGAAATTAAAATGTACAGCATAGCTACAGTTTTTGAATTTTCACGAATTTTTCTGGCTGCTCGGGTCGAGCGCAACCTTTACATACCTTTAACGGGGTACAAATATTGTGAAACCTATCGAGGGTTAAGGTTTCTGTAATTTTTAATGTTACAGTGATTAATATCATTATTATTACTTTAGTTTAGATTAGGCACTTAATTACTTTAAAACATGGCTTGTAAGGGAAATATTTATACTCTGGACAATAGACGGCGTTAGTGGCTAAGCAGTCAGTTGCTTCTCCTGTTGGTGAACTAGGAGATCCTTGTTAAAACTGTATTGGGACAATTGTGTTTTGGGAATTGTGTGTTCTGGTTGACAACCCCACCTGGCCTACTTTATGCAGTAAGTAAAAGGAGTTTTATTAATATTAAGGTGGTAATCTCAAAATTGTGGGTATTTTAGTTACAAATATTGAGAACGAAAGTGTAAGTGCAATGTTTCTTGTCTGAATTTAAATGAAAAGTGTCAATATTAAATTGTAAGTCTGATGTGTCCTTTTTGGCAGCTAGCCCAATGTGTGATGCCCAGCATATTGGCTTGTGTGCTGCAGTAGCGCCATTGCAAGCTGTTAGTAGCCAGAAGTGCCTGCAGTAGGAAGTATTTCACTGATAAGGATATACCACTGGACTACTAGTTACTGATATGATATGCTGTTAAGGTTTTTTTTTTGTACTAAAATTGTGTTAATATTTAAATGTTGAGTTGTTGATGTAAGTGATAATGAGTTGATGACAGTGAGGGTAGACATGTTTGGCACAGGGTATTGATGTCATTTAAGTGTAATTTTCTTGTGTAATTAGGATAAGTGGTGAATGGTATTTATAAGTTTATATTGAAATTTATTGTAATAAAGGTATTTTCAGTGGTTATGTCTGTCCCTCATCCAACTTACCTGAAATTTTATTTTGTTAATTGAATATCCCTGACATATTGTGGCGACCTTGCCAGGATCTCTTTACATATTCAGTTAGCAAATAGTAAGTTGATGAGGTGATCAGTGTTAAGAAAATATTTAAATAGGCACTGAAGGTGTATGCTTTAGAGGATATCTGTGTAATTGTGTAAAGTCAATGAGTTAGTTAGGATACTGAGGGGCAGGGTCCTGAAGAAGGTTACTTGTTGCAGATTGCAGTTTATTAGTACACTTGTTTAGCATTGTACTACAGGTATGAAGTTTGGGGCAGTGTAAATGACCAGTTTGTAGTTTACTGGAAGTTGTGTGCTTTGTAAGTCATACCGAATTGGGAAAGTTCAAATTCGCAATGCAGTCCTTTAGTTTTTGGGAAGAGAAAGGTAAAAGTCTTGGATTACATGGGGAGCAACTCTTACAGTTCATTGAAATGAAAGAAAGAGAAGCCAGAGATAGAGATAGGGAAGCTAGGGAGAGAGAGGAAAGATATGATACGCAACAATTAGAGAAAATGAAAATGGAGAGGGAGGAAGCTCAGAAACAGAGGGATCACGATTTGGCATTAGCTCAAATTCTATGTAATACCCCGTCAGGACCAGTAACAGTGACCTTAGATCAAACTAGACCATTACCATATAAAGATGGGGAGGATATTACTGCTTATATACAGAGATTTGAAATGATTGATGAACTGCTTGAATGGGAAAAAACAACTTGGGCTGTAAAGCTAGGGTCTTTACTTCAAGGTAGGGCTTTGACCATTTTTACTTCTCTTGATGAAACCGTAATCACCGATTATGATAGCCTTAAAGCAGCTTTGCTAAAGGGTTTTGGAAAAACTCCAGACCAATATAGAAAGGATTTCAGGAATACTCGTATTAGAACTGATATGAATTATGAACAGTTCATGTTTTCCCTTTTCAGGCTATTTGACCCTTGGTATGAGAGTACAAAGTTTGGAAAATCTTTTGAGGGAGTTAGAAAACTTATAGTTATGGATCAATTTATGTCTTCTATTTCATCAGAAATGAGATTATATATTAAGGAAAGAAACCCTGAAACTCCAGAAGAAATTTCTAGGTTAGCAGATAATTAGGCTTCAGCTAGAAAACTTTATCCTAAATCGGGTTCAAAGACTACTACTGGTAATAAGGCTGACATTAAGAATGAAAGTGTAAAAACGGAGACTAAAGAGGGCAATGCTGTGACTCGACCTACTCAACGTAAAACCTTCAGAAAATGTTTTATTTGTGGGGATGAAAATCATTTCAAAGCAAATTGTCCAAAGGTTGTAGCTTCCCATGAAACCAAAAATGTATTATCTCAGAATGGAGTGAATGGGCCAATGATATCTGGTACTATTAATGGAAAACATGTTTCTACCATTCTTAGAGACACAGGTTGTACTGGTGTAATAGTTTCTGAAGAGGTAGTAAGTTTACCTAAAGGTGAGATCCTTACTTTTGCAAAATTGATTGATTACCTTGGTAGAAAAGACCATTTTCCTATTGTTAAGTGTTATATTAATTGTTCTGTATTTACTGGATGGGTTGAAGCAGTCAGAGCCCCCATCAAATATTGTGCTGTATTATTGGGTAATATTGCAGGTGTTGCTCCTATGTCAGTATTAGAGAGTGCCATTCCACAACGTACACATGTAAGGGCTGTACACGAGGAGAGAAGTTTCTCATCCACTGGTTGTATCTGAATTAGCAAATGTAAATCTTTCATTTTCAGAATTTAAACAAGCACAACATACTTGCCCAACTTTAACTAAATGTTGGGAACAATACCATGACTCTACAGAGGTTTGTGGAAAAGGTGGTTTAGTGATAAAATATGTATGTGAAAATGATCTACTTTTCAGAAAAGTTATGAAGTCTCCCAATAAAACTCAAATTGACAATAAGGTACTGGTGGTTCCTGAGAAGTGTAGGTCTACTGTTCTCAAGGTCTCTCATGAAATTCCGGTAGTAGGACATTTTTCCCACAGGAAGACTTGCAGGAAAATTTTGAATAAATTTTGGTGGCCAGGTATGACTCAGGACATAAGCAAATTTTGTCAATCTTGTGATTTATGCCAAAGGACTTCAGCCAGAGGTAAGGTGAAGCCTGTTCCTTTGGAAAAGATACCAGTTATATCTACACCTTTTCACAGAGTTGGAATGGATATTGTCGGTCCTATTATTCCCCCATCAGCAGAAGGTCATAAGTATATACTGACCGTTGTAGATTATGCTTCAAGTTTCTCAGAAGCAGTACCCTTGAAAAATATCACATCCATTGATATTGCCGAAGCCATGATATCTATTTTTGCTAGGGTTGGAATTCCTAAAGAGGTGTTAACAGACAGAGGTCCTCAGTTTATTTCAGATCTCATGTTTCAAATTCACAGGTTGACTGGAGTTAAACCTTTATTTACCACACTTTATCATCCTGCCTGCAGTGGAAGAATAGAGAGACAACATGCCACACTGAAAGCAATTTTAAGGAAACTATGTTTACTGAAACCCAGAGATTAGCATAGGTATGTACCTGTAGCACTGTTTGCAATGAGAGAACTACCTAGTGACAGTCTAGGATTTCCCCCATTTGAATTGTTGTATGGACGTCAAGTACGTGGCCCCATAGCTGTTTTGCACGAATTGTGGGCTAATCCTGATTTAACTGAAGACATTGTTAGCAGTTATAATTTCGTTTTCGAATTACGGGAAAGGTTAGCTGAATCAGCTGAAGTCGCTAAACATAATATGGAGATATCTTCTCAAAAGTACAAAACTTACTTTGATCTTAAGACTGGTAAACGTAATCTCAAGGTTGGTGATGAAGTTCTTGTTCTTTTACCTGTATCCAATAATAAATTACAGATGACTTGGAGTGGACCTTACAAAGTTACAGGAAGAAAAGGAAATGTTGATTATTATGTAGATGTTAAAGGTAAAACCAAGCTGTTTCACATAAATATGTTAAAGAAGTATTTCAGACGTGTTACGGCCTATAATCTTCATGTTGCAGATGATGTTTGGCCTGATGAACTAGAAACTGAAGTTCAGGTGCATAAAGTATGTGTTATTGAAGAAGAGGAAGACTTTTCTCCCGAAATTGTTGTAGTAGAGGCTGAGGAAACTAAAAAGAATTGCCAAGAGATTTCCAAGAAGACATTTCGAGGCTAGTTCATGAATTTTCTGATGTTTTTTCTGACATTCCAGGATCTACAACTACAATAGAGCACCACATAAAGATACAGCCACATGAACAATTCTTGAGAAAAAGTTACCCAATTCCTTTAAATTTAAGGAATGAATTTGACAAGGAGATAAACTCACTACTTGAACTCGGAATTATTGAACCTTCGTCATCATCTTATTCATCCCCTCCTGTTATGATATGGAAGCCTGATGGCACCTATAGGTTGGTTATTGATTTTCGTGCCTTAAACAGTATTTCAGACAAAGATGCTGAACCTATGCCAACATTGGAAGAGAACCTCTACAAGTTTAGCAATGTTCAATATATTACTGAGATTGATATAACGAAAGCATATCATCAGGTTCCACTAGCAGAGAGCAGTCGTAGGTATACAGCTTTTCCTACTAACTTGGGTCTTATGCAATACAAAAGGATGCCATTCGGATTATTAACTGCTCCAGCTACTTATATCAGATTAATGAGGATGGTTCTAGCAAAGAATGAGAATGTTGTATTTTATTTTGACTATTTTTGTAGTTTCCAAAGACTGGTTTAATCATTTGAAGGATGTCAAGTCAGTTTTGTTAAGCCTCAGAAAGCATGGGTTAACAGCTAAACCTGGTAAGTGTTTTTTGGGTTTTGAGGAAATTTGCTATCCGGGTTTAAAGATTGGTCGTAATAACATTACACCACTCAGTGATAAACTAAATGATATACAAAAAATTTCTTGTCCACATAAAAAAAATTGTTAAGAAGTTTTTTAGGCTCTGTAAATTTTTATCGTAGATTTTTACCAGAGTTGGCAGATAAAACTTTAACCTTAACAAGCTACCTTGCAAAACAAGTAAAGGAACCTTTTAAACTGTCAGAAACTGCTAAGACAGAGTTTGAAAATTTGAAGTTGATGTTAACTAAACCTCCAATCCTTAAGATTCCTGATACTAATAGAATTTTTTGTTTAAGGACAGATGCATCTTCTACTGGTTTAGGAGCTGTGCTTTTCCAGTACTATAATGGTTACCCCATGCCAGTGGCCTATGCAAGTAAGAAACTATTGGAACGTGAGCGAAAATACTCTGCTATAGAGCGAGAAGGTCTTGCGATAGTCTGGGGTGTGGAGCATTTCATGTACTATCTGTATGCAAGGAAGTTTATCTTGGAGACAGATCATAAACCTCTAAAGTATATTGAAAATTTAAAGGGTTCTAACAGTCGCTTAATGAGATGGTCACTGTCATTGCAGCCTTTTAATTTTCAAGTGGTTCATGTATCGGGTATCAATAACCACATTGCTGACTTGTTGAGTCGAGACTAGATGTGTACATAACTATAAATATTTGTATTTTCTTACTCTATGAGTAATCTTGATAATGGGGTAATGTAAGGGAAATATTTATACTCTGGACAATAGATGGCGTTAGTGGCTAAGCAGTCAGCTGCCTCTCCTGTTGATGAACTAGGAGATCCTTGTTAAAACTGTATTGGGACAATTGTGTTTTGGGAATTGTGTATTCTGGTTGACAACCCCACCTGGCCTACTTTATGCAGTAAGTAAAAGGAGTTTTATTAATATTAAGGTGGTAATCTCAAAACTGTGGGTATTTTAGTTACAAATATTGAGAACTAAAGTGTAAGTGCAATGTTTCTTGTCTGAATTTAAATGTAAAGTGTCAATATTAAATTGTAAGTGTGATGTTTCCTTTTTGGCAGCTAGCCCAATGTGTGATGTCCAGCATATTGGCTTGTGTGCTGCAGTAGCGCCATTGCAAGCTGTTAATAGCCATTGCAAGCTGTTAGTAGCCAGAAGTGTCTGAAGTAGGAAGTATTTCACTGATAAGGATATACCACTGGACTACTAGTTACTGATATGATATGCTGTTAAGGTTTTATTTTTTTTGTACTAAAATTGTGTTAATATTCAAATGTTGAGTTGTTGATGTAAGTGATAATGAGTTGATGACAGTGAGGATAGGCATGTTTGGCACGGGGTATTGATGTCATTTAAGTGTAATTTTCTTGTGTAATTAGGATAAGTGGTGAATGGTATTTATAAGTTTATATTGAAATTTATTGTAATAAAGGTATTTTCAGTGGTTATGTCTGTCCCTCATCCAACTTACCTGAAATTTTATTTTGTTAATTGAATATCCCTGACATTGCTGATAATGCACTTGTTACAAAAATACATTCTCGTCTGATGATCCTTGAGCTTTCCTGTCATTAGCCATCAACTTATTTTAGTACTAAAGAACGTTGTAGTCCAACCTTAATGTGATGAAAAGTAGAGAATATAATTGAATAAGAACACATAACCAGCTCTCTAAGTGTCTTATTGAGACACTTAAAGCCTACATTATATTTTTTTATTCACGCATACATGCATACATACATACACATTTCTCTTTCATTACTGCATCAGGAAAGGTAACTAATTTGGTTACTTACAGATAATGGCTAAGGGAAGAATACCTCAGGAAGAGTAACTAATTTGGATACTTAAATATGATGGCTAAGAGGAGAATAGTTAACAGTACGGGGGGATGGACCCGTTGTACGAGAACAGTCCTTAAAAATTGAAGAACTACTACATTACTGGACTTTGGAATATCAGAAGCAAGAAGTCGGAGCTTTCTCGAAACCTATCAAGAGCAGCCACACCACTACTGGGCCTCGTGTTTAATGTTAAGATAATTATTCCCTAGGACAACTAAATGGCAAAGTTTGCACCTCCTGGTTAGTTAGGTGAAAGTTACCACCTAAATCATTTTAAAGTAAGAACCCACACCAGCGTTTACTGATGTTTTCGATTGATACTGGAATTCTAAGTGAGTATCAAGAGTGTTTGATTTAATATCAGAAGGCAGTCGACTAAATCTGAGGACTGACACAGGAGCTGAAACTAAGTTTTCAGCAATGCTTGAAAAGTGTAAGGGTAGATCATCCAGAATATTGGATAATTTTCGATCACCGAGAGTAATGTTTCTTTTAGAGAAATTCCAAAATTATCCAACTTCAGGCAGAGCAACTCACACTTCCTTAGGTAAAGGGAAGAACTTTCTGGGACTCCACCATCCAAGGTGTTGAAGTTGTCGTCAGTGATTTTTTGATGTTCGCAAAAGGAAAAATCACATCTGGTCATAAATGGCTCATGTGGCAGCACTCAGGAGGAGGAATGCCAGTCAAAGGTAGGCTTAAAGATATGGTAGAGAAATGCAGTCTTAAAGTCTGAGTCGGTCAACTTGTACAATATTGAAAGTCCATTGGCTGGTGAGAGATTTAGAGATAATGTAAGTTCATCAAAAGTTCAGAATAATTGAACACGTATCAATTCTTTTACATGGACCTTGTCATATAATAAAAATGCAAAAATCGGTTAGCAGAAAATAGGAAACACGTGAAAAAGTTGGTCTTTCACAAACCTCGTTTCAGGTCATATCCCTAACTGGCTTGTCCAGAGGTATATATCATCCTTGCTTTTGAATATTAACTACAGTTGCATAATACATACGGACCCCGACCGATGCAAAGAGTACTTGTATTATAGAATCTCTTCATCGCCGGGAACCCAACGCAATCATCGCCACCCCCGCGTCTAAAGTGAGGACGATGCCATTAGTACTAATTAGGGACCAGAGCTACTTCAATAATGAATTGGGATGAAGAGAAATGAATATGGGTCCAATGGGAGCGGAGATTAATTTCTCTCTCTCTCTCGCTCTCTCTCTCTCTCTCTCTCTCTCTCTCTCTCTCTCTCTCATTGTCATTGTTAATAACTAGTTAGATCGTTAGAGAGAGAGAGAGAGAGAGAGAGAGAGAGAGAGAGAGAGAGAGAGAGAGAAAGCACCAACAACAACAAATTTTGCCTGCAATAGATCTTGATGAAATCCAAAAGAGAGAGAGAGAGAGAGAGAGAGAGAGAGAGAGAGAGAGAGAGAGAGGAGAGAGAGAGAGAGAGAGATTTATGAGTATGGTGATCTGCCTTTCTTATCTCTATCCCATAATATGCAGAAATCATACAGGTAAAATAATGGAGAGAGAGAGAGAGAGAGAGAGAGAGAGAGAGAGGCAATCCTTTGCAGATCAGACTTGACAGGGAAAATCACTAGACTGGCAATAAAAAATCCGCACCTTCAAAAAACGTTTTTTTTTTTTTTTAGAATACGTTAAATCAAGAGGAAAAAATATCAATGTTGACCTCCCGAAGTCCCATTACCCTATGAGTACGCCTAGGGAATCCTTTCGGTGTAAACATAAACGCCTAGGACCTGGCTTTGTGCTTTTACGTTGGTATGCCACTGGTATGAAGAATTTGGTCGCGTTGTTGTCGCAGTTGAGGACAAAACTACTGTATAGTCTGCGGAGAATTCCACGTCCAGCTGCCACGGTAGAGTCATCCAGTGTCATCTGGAATTCGATTAAGATATAAACACTTCTTGATCCTGATAGTGAAATGTTTTGGAATTGATTTAATGGTGATCAGTGTCCATTCAAGAAAATAAGTATGAACAATCAGCTGGATAGGAATACCGGATAAATATATTTCAGAAACTAACTAATGTCAAATCACTCTTGGGACTCTGTACCAGACTTTCCATGTCAAACATGTCGATGTATTTCGTAGAGAAATAATTATCGGTTGGAAACTCGTGATGAGTTTTCCTTTCATCATCTGTCAGAGCTTCTTAGGCTATAGGAACTTCGTAGATCCCGAAGTTCTGTAAAATTCAAGAACTTCAGGAAGTAGGGGAAGTTTGACGGATTTCTCTCACTGGAATTGGCCTTCCAGGTTGACTGAATGGGTGCTGGTTAGGAAACGAAGACCGCTGAGATAACCATCATAGCAACAACCAAACGCTCCATTTGCAAGGAAAAGAAGTGTTAAGTAAATTCCAACTTCTAAAATCGGGCGTCTGTAAATTTCACATAATCATTTTTTGGTGCAGCGGCTAAGGCTCGATGGAAACCGTACAAAGGAATAAAATTTCTGTGAAAACACATTTTGGGTTTTCACCTCTTGAGAATGAGCTTGACAATCAAGTGAAGGGAAGTTCACTTGAAAAAATGGGATCACAAACAATAAAAGCACAACGTCGCCGAAAAAAGAATTATGCAAAAAAGGACTAATGAAATAAAAGGAATTAAATAACACGAGGAAGAGTAAAGTTACCCTAGCGTACTCTAATGTAAGAAACATGCAAATTATTCGTAAACTCCTTGAAAATTTCTAATACGGATATGTTTGCTTCCGGTCTTGTACATTTACCCAGTATAAATAGATTAACAAATTTAATACTTCCCATTTTTGCTTTGATGATACGTGCATTCCATTAAGGAAAGTATTAAAAATTCATATATTGCCATAATGTATCCTGATGCTGTATGATTTTATCAATTATTGCTCATTCCTATACCCTTTGATACAAGTATTATTATTATTATTATTATTATTATTATTATTATTATTATTATTATTATTATTATTATTATTATTATTATTATTATTATTATTATTATTATTATTGATGTACAGCCCACGCCTTTCTTTGGCAAAAATTAGCTTTATGCAAATTTTACTCTGTTTAATTATCATTTAAGAAGGCAAAGCCAAAGTACATAAACACACACACAGAAAGAGAGAGAGAGAGAGAGAGAGAGAGAGAGAGAGAGAGAGAGAGAGAGAGAGAGAGAGAGAGAGAGAGAGAGAGAGAGAGAGAGAGAGAGAGAGAGAGAATCGCCTAGCGTTTATCCACATAGTTTAAAAGCAGATACCAGATGCAGTAGGGAAGGTAGAGGTCCCAAGGCTCTCGGCCAAAAGCGAGCAAATCCTCCAGGATCAGCATTTAATCCTTCGCCGGTGCAGCTAATCCAGCTCTATATTCCAGAGACCGTTTTCATTAGCAAATTTGGGCTGAATAAAAAGATGAAGCTTGCATATACCTTGGCGGTTTGATGCCCCCTATAGTTTTGCATTTTGAGTTACAGTGACGGTGCCCTTTTCATAAAACGAAAAAAAATATATAAATAAAATGGTGCCATCTGTGCAAAATATTCCTTTTTACTTTGTAAAGGTTTGCACTTGGTTCATTTATTCGTATAAACTCTTTTCCCTGAAAGTTGCGGAAAATGTCTGATCAGGGAGCCGTTCTTTTTTTACCAGTTGAAATGGATTATTGCCGAAGAAGTTATTTTCACCTAATTCTTATCACTCTTGTCCTTTGAAATCTATTAACATGATTTAACTTTCAGATTAACTCATGCTGAGTATTTATCTTTACAGTTACAGTTATC
>NC_087208.1:93272389-93280239 GCF_015104395.2 Macrobrachium nipponense | reverse complement strand
GAGACATCCCTCGCTAGCCTCAAAGCTCGCTTCGTTTGTTCAGCTCAGGTGGACGGAGTTTCCTAGGGTCTCGCCCTAATAAAACAAAAAAATAAACCTCCAGTCGACAAGTAAAACTGCAAGCTTTCTCATCTAAAATTAACGCATAAGTTACGGGCAGATAGCGAAACCAGGAATCTCTCGAAGTGCCTGAAATTTCAGATAGATAACAAAATGCACTTGGGGACATTTGAAAGCGTGGTTTTCAAACTTTGCCTCTCCCCGTACCATTTCGGGCATTTGTAATGTCAGTAATTGTAGCCCTTTCACTATGTATAACGTGGAAAACACCAACCAACTCGGGAAAAAAACAGTCCAGTGTGATATTTTACACAAGTACTGTACCTACAGTGGGGAAGTAATACATAACTCGCAAGACATAACCAATAATATTGTAAACGAAGAATTCCATAAACAAATAAAGAGCTTCTTGTAATCATTTACCTCTGGCTATGCAGTAATTTTCAGGTTATGGTACTGAGCTGCAAAAACAAAATACGTTATTATTACATCAGCTGCAAATGGAGTTGATGAATGAATGAAACTGTTTTCATCAACTATCCTAGTTGGCCGAGGAGCAGCTTTTGCTGAAGCTCATCGAAGGTTAGCGAGTGCATTCATCCGAGACCAGCAAGGGGAGCGCGTACACCCCTTGTGGTACCAACTACCCAAGGATTTTTGAAAACTCCTGCCCTGGGGGCTCAAATGCATTTCGCCGCGTTTAGTACTACCCAGCTAACACCGAGCGTATTTGCAACGTTGCAAACAGGTTGCAAGTAGGTTGGTAGATGTTTGACATTCAGGGAACGTTGCTGCAATGTTCTTAGCTAACACCGAACGTATTTGCCACTTTAAAAACGTGTTATAAATAAGTGGGTGGATGTTTGACATTCAAGGAACGTTACTGCAACGTTGTAGCCATACTCGGTTTCTTTAATATGTTCATTATGATAGTAAATGTAATCAATTTTGCAGAACCCGCCAATGCAAAACGGAGGACAGTTGAAACAAAAAATCTGAGCCAATAAGCATAACTATAGATAGCGCTGCATCTGCTGGCCAAAGGATAAGTACCCCTGGCAGCAGCTGCAGTGATGTATGTATATTCTTTCTTATTGGCCAAGATTTCTAGTTGCAGTTTTCTTCCGTTTTGCATTGACATTGGTGATTCTGCAAAATTTTCTAAATTTATTATATATATTATGAACCATACTAAGAACTAAAAGTATGGTTGCAACGTTTGCAGTAACGTTCCCTGAATGTCAAACATCCATCAGCCGTATTTACACGCGCTGTAATGATGGAAGTAATTAATTTTAAAATAATGGCAATACCCTTGATAATTGGTTGGCTGGAATAACAAATTGGTTTTCATCTTATCAATAACCACTCGAGGTTGAGGTTTTCTATGATCGAGTGTGTGTAAGTGTGTAAATGTAACCAAGTGCCTAGTTGCAGATATGCTGAAGGGGGAAATTGAAAATAGGAAAGAATTTCTAAAATATTTATGGCATTACTGTAAATTTCCAGGAATTTTACGGCACATCAAAATGGATGAGATTCTCTGACTTGGGGAACACTGGTGTAATATTAGGTATTTGATTTGGTCCAATTACTTACTAGTATATGAAAATTGTTAATAAAGTATTCAAATACATTTGTGATTAATGAGAAAGTCTCATAACAAATAATATTCTAATAAAAAGGGAATTTTTTATTATTTATGATCTAATTAACTAATTTTTAATAATATTATGATCATAATGGATCTGAATGGAAGTAAAGGCCTCTACAGAAGACCAAGGGATGAATGTTGGTCATATGCTAAAAACTGAATGTCCCATTAAAATTTAATGCAAGTTTTGCCCAAGAAAAATAGTATTGATGAAATCAAAAAGTTAAAATGAACAGCAAACAGTAATTTTGCAGAATATGATTCATCTTAATACACGTTAAAACTTAACGACGTCTGAACGTCGCCAGGCGGTAATTCTAGGCTAACTCCGCACTGACTGCAAGGAACGTTCCCGTGAATACGACAGCCACTAGGGATTGCGGCTTTAAATGTACTTCGCTTTGTTCAGTACTAGTCCCTGGGGTTAGTTACAGTCGATACCCCAAAAATAACTAAATTATTAATAAGTAACCCAAATACTATAAAACTGAAATTTCCAAAAAAATACCCGACGCGTCGTTACTACCGCTTTCAAAAGAACGTCTAAGTGAAACATCCTGACCTAACCTTTCCTTGACCTATCGAAGACAGGGCGCAACAGTTCATCGAAATAATGTATTGATAATTTGTACAATCCCAAGTCAAATACTTGAGTTAATGATAATGATCACTGAGTAGCCTTACTGGCAGTTTCAGTAAAAATATCTTTCATGCAACCAAACCACCACAAAGGAGAGAATAAACAATACTGAATGTCAAAATTCATATTTTTAACACTCACCAATTAGCAAATGTAAACGGAGCCATGGTGTAGCGACTCCATCCTCAAAAAATCTAGTAAAGTTAAGGCCAAAGTCGATCCACCAGGAAAAGCATCAGGAGTTACAAGTTCACAAAAGTAGGCCTAGTATTAGAGACGAATGCCCGTGATGTTTACGTCAACCTCTCGTTGGACATAGGCAAATGTAATGAGGATTGCTAGCTTCATTCATTTGCCGTATCCGGAGGATATTTCGTAATCGTCTCAGGGAATTGCGTACTTTACATGCTGATTTTTAACCGTCTCTGATCTCTCCATGCTGCCTTCGGTGCAAATGGCTTCTTACGTTTCCCAAAACATCTCCCCACTCTAACGTCGGTTCTTGAGCCTATAGGCCTAACGTTTTCAGTCGACTTTGCTTTTATACTTTGTTAAACTGTCTTAAAAGTCAGCCTCGAAAATGGCACGAGGTGCCATCCAACATACCTCTAATTTTAAGAGGCATAACACACAATAACAAACTGCAGCAATGTTTCCAGAAAACGATCTGCTTGAGGATGTAATTAGAAGCTGTATTCCAACAGTTTTCTTGCTTCAACAGGATACAATAATGGCTATACAACACGTAAAGGTAGTTATAATCGTGATCAGGTGTCTTTGGTAAGGACTTTAAAACCCTGAACAATGGGATTCTTTTCCTGGTTACGTTTGATAAAGACGGAGAAAATGGGAAGTTATAATTCTATATACAACACCACTTTTCTTCTTTAGATTAAAGAACACATAACGCACGCTAGACCTATACACTTAATATGTTTTATATTTCTGCAACTTACTTCTTTCTTTGCATGTTTACGCACTAAATTTTCTTCTTTCACCTTGTTACATAACTGCTTGGGCCCTTCAAATTAATTAGGGGTCAGAACTTTATGAAAGCTGTCCTTAATAATTACTCACGTCATTCTTCGTAGTACACAACATTCTGCACATGGAACCAATCGAAGTATCTGTACAATCGTTTTCCAAACGCTGTTCACAGTAAATGTTTCGGCACAGCAATAGTTCCACGCGAACGAACTCTTGAGACAATTATCACTAAAGAGGACAGCACCGAGTCGGGCTTCCTCACAGACTGCGAGATCACGGCGGACGTTCTGGGTAGCTGTTTCCACAGTAATTGACATAATTGCTCCAAGTGATGGTTTCCTCATCTTAACAGGGACAGTTATGATTCATACCACTGAAGGGGCAGATGATATTACGTTCCTCGTTGCATCTAAGGTTTCATTTCAGCACAGAATTTCCCTCCTCTATATTTCGGGATATTCCGTTACTGAGGTCTGTGGAACACTCGTCCTGGCAGTTATGTAAAGGATGTTGAGCATTGTTTACATTCTTGTTTTAATGCGCGTACTGTGTAATTAACTTCGTCGGTGTGTGTCCGTGTACATGTATAAATATCTATGCTTTTATCTGAGTAACATATACTCTGGTATATATATCAATTTTTTACCTATACAGTTCATTTGAATAGTACGTTCAGAGTTTTTATCTTGTTTCCACATGAATACCAGCTGTAGTGGAATAATGCAATATATATATATATATATATATATATATATAGATATATATATATATATATATATATATATGTAAGTATATATATATATATATATATATATATATATATATATATATATATATATATATAACATGATGATATGATAAAGCACTAGGTGCATTTTTAACCTATCAGGTACAACAGTTGAAACCTCTGTTGTACCTGATAGGTTATTATATATATATATATATATATATATATATATATATATATATATATATATATATATATATATATATATGCTTGTAATTACTAAGATCAGATGATACAAAAGACTTCTGGAATTATTAACTCGCTGAAGTGTGATCGATTTGGGAATACTGAAAATCCCAATCTTTGTTACAAACTGTCATAAGGACTCATCAGCAACTCGTCTAACAGCTCTACTCTCGAAATGTGCATTCACTTTGACCCTGCACGCCCTCTCGTGCTTCGTGGAGCGACCTTTTCTTTCATCTTTATGAATAAAAGTTGAATGTGAGGTGAGCTAACTGGGTCACATTGAAACTACATGCCTTGTTGTTTGCATACGCTTACACAGAACGTTCATGAGAGGGTAAATAGAAGGAATAGTAAGTGTAAGTCCTACATAACATAATTATTCAAGATTATTATTTCGAATAAATAGAGAACATCCAAAATCAAAAGCTTTAATAAATAATAGTCTCAGTCTCATCAGCTGTTAGATTGTAACCGCGGAGTGAAACTTAGGAAGAGTAAAGGCTATCCAGTGACTTTATCGTCCTGAGACAACGCTGACTTATGTCATATTCAGATTTGTTGCTCGAGAACATAATTCTCTAATTTTCTGATCAATATAGAAGACAGGCAATTATCAAATCTATATGCATGTCAGGGCATCAGCAAAAATCACAAATCACTGAACAGGTTATTTTGATGGTAAGTATTAAATGAAAATAATGGAAGGGAGTTTTACAGGGAAAGACAAACTCTATTTCTCTCTTGCTAAAGTTTCCAGTCGGGCTTTGGCAATATATATATATATATATATATATATATATATATATATATATATATATATATATATATATATATATATATATATATATACATATCTATATATATATATATATATATATATATATATATATATATATATATATCGAGCGCAAAAACCACTAGCACGCATAATCCCGAAATAAAGAAAAGTAAACATTTTTCCTAAGATAAATCAAGAATTGCCCTTGATCTTGCTTTCTATCACTTCGTGTACACAAATAAAAACATAATCGGCAAAGCTATGTTGCTTTTAGACTTCTCAAATTCAAGCTCAATTAGTCCTTAAACTGAGGGTAAACAGTCTTCTAGGACCGAGGAAGAGACCAAACACTGGCAAGAGGGGAGAGCAGAAAGAACGATGAGAGAGAGAGACGAATCAAGATATCTGGAAGAGGGCCGGAGGGGTAAGGGCGGAGGTCAATTTCCCCAAACTGAATTATTCTGGATGCAACGAAGTCAAGACCGGGAGCGAGACATTTGGAGTCGAATAGAAATCACTCTTGAAAATTGAATCTGGATGAAGTGAATTAGCGTTTTAGCGTTTTGGGTCAAAGAAGTGTCGTGTTTGGCAAGAGCGTTTATGATAATAACTCTTGTTCCCACGAAAAATACTTACATGGTTTTGATCTTCTCTAGTTTTCTTTTTGATCTTCAACGAGAGAGATACATCTATATATACAAAGACAAGAAGCATGTACGAATCTTCACACCACATTGAACACAAAAAATAATATAAGCTCCAGCCCCTCTTAAATATTAATAAAGTTATATTATAGTTCGGCAATCAAGTCTCTTACTTTGTCTTGCATGAACCAAAGATAATTTGGTTTTCCAAACTGATTTAAGCCACAATCACAATCCTTCCACAAGCTATAACTATAATTTAAAAAATTAATGACTCATTGTTTCCAGTTTACGTTTTCTTTCTTTTTTTTCTAAGATGATGTTCGAGAGAAGGCTCATTAGATGAATTTCCTTTGCGTGTGTTTTCAACATGGTCTGACTTGAGAGGAATCCTGATTTGCAAACACACCACCTACATTAAGTTTTTATTTTCCACCACTTTTCTTCACCAGGCAAACTCCTCAACAGGAAAGTTATTATAGACTTTGTGTTAACTTCGCTCTTCCAGTCTCCTCACACCTCTTCGTCCTTCCGTTCATGAACTGGAAAGCTTGAGATAATGAAAAGACAGCAATTTGTGACACCCGACTTTCTTGTCACATCAAAGGACTCGTGTTTTTTATTTTTATTCCTAAATTGCAATCCAGTTTTATTTAAAGGATGTTTCCCAGATCGAGTCTTCCTTCATCTTAGACACTGAATTTCAACTGAACTTCAATGAGACCCGAGCAGCAATCTAGAAAACGTAATATGAGTAATAAAATCAGTATTCCTCTCAGGTCAGACCATATTGCAAGCACACGCAAACGAAATTCATTTAACTAGACTTCTCTCGAACATCATCTTAGAAAAAAAAAACTAAAATATTCGTTCACTCTCTCTTTTTAAATCATTGAAAGGTCAAACCATATCAAGTGTATGAGTTTCTATCATTAACACGTACAAAACTTATACGTATTACCAAAATGAATAAAAAAAAAAACTAAAAGTAAGCATTGACTCATTCATTTCCTATATTTTAGACAAAGATTATCAAAACGATATTTGTCTTTCAGAGGCCCAATGCAAATGTAGACAATTCATGGCATAATTTAGATTTTATTTGTTGAAACAAGGATGGGAGTTCACCAATTATTAATAGAGTAATCTAGGTATAATGGCAAATAAAAAGGATTCATCTTGAAATACTTAAGACCGTACATTACCTATCTATATATATATATATATATATATATATATATATATATATATATATATATATATATATATATATATATATGAGCTGATTCAATACAGTTTTGAATATTCCTTTTCTGTGTTATTCTGAAGTTCCGTGAAACCGTTATAAGTGATACTGTGTGTATGTGCGACAACACAAGTCAACTGCTAAAGAAGTTACAAGTTGGCATGGCTTGGGCTGTTCAAAAGAGTGCCACACATCTCTTTATACCTTCGTGATTGGCCCCTTGTGTCTAAGGGGCCAGAATAACCAATCAGCTTCTTGCATAGCGATGCCGTGTGAATGGGGCACTTGAAACAGATTGCCGGTCAGATCAGTTCCTTAGCGGGTCCCATACAGAACAGACTGGGATCTGGGTCGAGACGAGTACCCATTGCCACGCATTCCCGTCGGCCGCCACACAAAGACGTGTGTCACCATGTAGTGTCGTTAACAGTCTAACCTGCCGTCCGGTTGTGCACTGGTATAGTAAACATAATAATTACAGGCCACCTGTGTAGCTATGAAGAATACATGTGTGTTAAACGTTCTCTCGATTATTAATTTTGCATGCCCTTCATTGCATGCATGTAAACTTCTCTCTCTCTCCTGTTTTTCTCCTTCATATTCCAAACCCACAAATGACCGAGATCACGTCATATACATATATATATATATATATATATATATATATATATATATATATATATATATATATATATATATATACACACACACACATATATATATATATATATATATATATATATATATATATACACATAAATATATACACACTATATATTATATATATATGTGTGTATGTATGTGTATGTGCTTGTATGTGTGTGTGCATGTATGTGTGTGTGTGTATGCATGTGTGTGTGTGTGT
>NC_087208.1:93247389-93264889 GCF_015104395.2 Macrobrachium nipponense | reverse complement strand
GAAGAGTTAATCTTTTTTTTTTATTTTTTTTTTTTTTTTTAGGAGACTCCCCCACGGTAAAACTTACTTTTATTGCAGGCCCTTTTATTCACCTGCGTCCACTTATTATAGTGTCCTGCAAAAAGTTCGTGGGTGTGCGCGATTTAATTTAATTTTTTTTTTTTACGTGGGATTTTCGTTACATTTTTCATTGGCTGAAATATTCCATTTTCCGAGTTTCCTCTTCTTTTATTCTGTATTATTCTTTCGTGCTGTAAATTTTTGCTGATGTGACTTTCCTGGACGTTTGCTCAGTGCGGCTACCTTCACTAAAATTTTTGTGATTGGAGATTCAGATATATATATATATATATATATATATATATATATATATATATATATATATATATATATATATATATATATATATATAAAACTGAATCTCCAATCTTTACTAAGTCTGGCCGTCGTCAAAAGCACTAGGATTGGAGATTCATATTATATATATATATATATATATATATATATATATATATATATATATATATATATATATATTATATATATATATATATATATATATATATATATATATATATATATATATATATATATATATATATATATATATATATATATATATATAAAACTGAATCTCCAATCACAAAAATTTTAGTGAAGGTAGCCACCACTGAGCAAACGCCCAGGAAAGTCACTTCAGCAAAAATTTACCAACACGAAAGAATATACATACATACATATATATATATATATATATATATATATATATATATATATATATATATATATATATATATATATATAAAGTGGTACCTCGAGATACGAAATTAATCCTGTATCGAAACGATCACCAAGCAATCACTTTTACACAGTTAGCCATAAATTTTTCATTATCTCTCTTCAACTACTGAACTACCAAACAGTATGATAACCATTCATTTCTATTCTATATTCTATCTTTACCTAATGTTTTTTTTTATTAAATGTATTGCATGAATAAGTTTTTCCAATTTACAGTAACCTTTTACCAATAGAATACTTAAAGCACAAGGGGTAGATGCTGACCAATAGGAGAGCAGGACCTTATGGGGTGACTACATCAGGAACCAATGGGAGAGCGGGAGGATGGTGGCAAGTTTACTCAGCTGGCGGCGCGGGAGTTTTAAAATTGTTCTTGGTTGTCCGGGCGAATCTCGGGACTTTACAGCAACAACCTTTCGTATCTTGAAACTTTCGTATGTAGAGCAGTAAAATTTTTCGCATTGGCTTTCGTATCTCGAGTTTTTCGTAAGTAGAGCCTTTCGTATCTCGAGGTACTACTGTATATATAATATATAATTGATATATATTGATATATATATATATATATATATATATATATATATATATATATATATATATATATATATATATATATATATATAGTGCTTTTGGGGACGGTAGCCAGACTTAGTAAACGTCCAAGGTCACATCAACAAACATTTATCAGAGAAACTCGGAAAACGGAAAATTTCGTCACAACTGAAAGACGCAACGAATTTCCCATGTGCAGAGAAAAAAATATTATCGCACATCAACGAACTTTTTGGGGCACACGATTATAAATGGACACGAGTGAAAAAATGGCAGGCAATAAAAGCAAGCTTTTCCGTGAGGGAGACTCTGTTAACAGTAACATCAAGTACTGTATCGTGAGAGAAAAACCTTTATCGATTGTTGAATGATGATCATATTATCATCCACGATTCATCAGTTAAAAGTGTGAACGTGGTAGTGACCGTGGAGTTTTTTTTTTTTCTTTTATGGACTATTTCCTGCTGAAAGAAATGTAAGTATGTACGTTCAAGTAGAAAAAATTATGATGATCCAACATTATTAAAGGTGAGGATATATTACTTGTTTTATGAGTTATTTCCTATTCTTTTATTTCTGAGTGATGAAACCAGGACTTTATTCATCTTTGGATTTTAAAGCATATTCACAGAAAGTCTTTATCCGGTGGCCTTTATGAAAGATTTTGATCCTTAATCAATGATCCTGAAAGGGTGAGAGTTCATGGTAACATTCAGATGGTTTAACGATTGACTCTAGGCACGAATTCTCCACGAATGTTTTTACTTTGATGGAAGCACAACATTTTTATAGTATATTTCAATCTTATTTACCTAACATTATCCAAATTATCCCGTTTCAGAAATAAAATATTTGCTTTCATATTTATAAAGCTTAGGCAATTGTTGCAACAAAGATTTTATTTTAGCAATAAGAATAGAAAAATTTTACATCCTAATTTCAATAGAAAAAATGTTGCACTATTGCAGTGCAAAACAGGAATAAATACATATTTTATGGTTCGATCTTAAGAAACCGGAGCTTATCGTTTAGGTTAAATAGCAGTCCAGAGGACCCCACCAGGAATCAGATTCCCTTTCAGACACTACCACACTTGGTTAAGGTCCTATGCTGGCATAAGGCCGGTTTAATCTAAATCAGTCTACCACTTGAATTATGACTTTGCAACCTCCTCCTACTAAATGGAGGTGAGTAGGCCAGATAAACTGCCTATATCTATATCCAGTGAGTCTTAAAGTCCCGAAAAGAGGTTTTATGTAACTTTTACAAAGTACAAAGATCACGCACGATGTGTTAAGATGAAGAACTGAAATTAATGTTTTGTTGACTGCTAGTCCATTTTATTCAGACGCCAAAAGCGTGTACAGTATATTCTGTGTCTCAGAAATACTGGAGATGATCTGAAAGTTTTTTTAATGCAAAACTTTGTTTTTACCACAGGGTCTCCACTGGCACAGCAACACCCATGTGGACCGTGGTAGGACCAGACGGCAGGATTACCGTAATAAGTGTAATAATTGTAAGGCCCACGGTATCCACAGTAACAAGTGGATAATGGGGACCTCCACAAATTGGGGCATGAAATGCAGCCTTTAAAGGTATTAGAGACTGGAGGCATAGTTGGCTTGGGTGAAGGTGTTGACGTAGGTGGTGGAGAGAACTTTTGAATGCTGGATTGTCGTCAGTTAATGGCCAGTGAGATGTCTCTGTTGTATTTCGTGGAAATCATAAACCCTAAAAGTTGTTTCTTGAAGTTATAAGTTGCTGTAGGATTCTCTGAATAGGTCTGGATTATATATAGATGCCGACACTCTTAAATGAATGATGAACTAGGTGTACTTCGATCTTGCCATTAACCCTGGATAGGTGTGACAGGTCATGCACCACCGAGGAGTGTTTAAAAAAAACATGTTTTTTTCCCATAAATCTTCGTCTATTTCGAATCTGGGTGTTATCGACCTGCAAGAGGCCAGCAGAACACACTCTACAATCATGTCAGAACCTGCGTTCGCCTTGCCTTTGTCCTTCCCCCTTTTCTGAGAATTGCTCAGGTCGAGTTCGACCCCCACGCACCTTTAACGTGTGGGGATTGAAAGTCAAAGTTATTAAGTAGTGATTTCCTGTCTGTAACTGTTGATACTGGTAATGTTTTGTATTGTTGGAAACGGTGGGCAGATGGTGTGTGTACCATATGCATGCCATTGGTTGTGGCCGAGATGCCTTATATTGCCATGTGGTCCAATTTCCTTCGAATGCCTATTTCTCAGTTTTTGCATTTTTTTGCAGTTTTCATCAACAATGGCCAGCAGGCAGTATTCTCTGGGCATGGATGTCATCAACTTACTTATAATGGAATTAGAAAGTGATGTTGATGATAATTTAGAGGTTGCTGACACCTCTATGGCAAAAAATTCTCGAGTGTATTGGAGCACGGCCACCTATAGTTGGCCGTGGTTGGAGGCGAAGCAGATGACCTTGAAATGATTAGGAGACGAGAGAGCGAGACAGGGGAAGGGGAATAGTGGGTCTGTGCCTTTTCTGGTGACAGATTACATTAGCTTATGCCAATAAACCATTGACACACTGTATGAAGAGAGAGAGAGAGAGAGAGAGAGAGAGAGATAATAACATTTCTGAGGATTATCTTATGACAAATCTTTCTAACCGCAATAATGGCTATACACCCTCATATATTAAAGCCAGATAGTTCAGGTGGCAGATTTGGCAGTCGAAGTTGGTGTTGATTGTGGCCATTTTGTTTACATACCCGAAAGGTGAGTTAGCATATCTCTATATATGCTTGTTTTCTATAGAATTAGTGATATATTGGCATATTTTCATGCATATCATATTTTATAATAGTTACAATGATTTTTATAAATTTTCATGGTGACTAGGAGGTCATAAAATGACCTTTAGATTTTGCCCCAGAGATGATAGTCATTCACATCTTTAGATCTTTTTACATAATTCCGTTCTAGGATAATATGAGCTTATTCTATAAAAAAAAAAATAGCCACTTTCTATTTCATTTAGGTACCAAAACAAATTCATGAAATTAAAAAAGAAAAAAAAATTCCAAAAAAACTTACCCTTTTTTCTCTTTTCAGATTTGACTTCTATGGGTCCAACACCTTTTCTGGCAGTCACATATTGTAAATACTAGTTTTAGGAAGGACTCCCTCAATTTATTTTTGTGTATATAGCTTATTTTATATTTTTTGTAAATATTTTTGTAAATTATTTTTTTGCATACACTTATTTTTTTAATATATTTGTAATAAATATTCAATTTGTAGATGGGTATGATTTATCTTTTCAGTAGTGTTCGGCAATGGTGAAATTGATTCTAGAAATTTAAATGTACAAATTTTTCTGGCCGCTCGGGTCAAGCGCGACCCATATATACCTTTAATGGGTTACAAATATTGAGAAACCTATCCAGAGTTAAGGTTTCTGTAATTTTTACTCTTACGGTGATTAATATCATTATTATTACTTTAATTTAGATTAGGCACTTAATTACTTTAAAACATTGCTGATAATGTCATTAACCATCAACTTATTTTAGTACTAAAGAACGTTGTAGTCCAGCCTTAATGTGATGAAAAGTAGAGAATATAATTGAATATGAACACATAACCAGCTCTCTACGTGTCTTATTGAGACACTTAAAGACTACATTATATTTTTTCATTCACGCATACATGCATACATACATACACATTTCTCTTTCATTACTGCCTCAGGAAAGGTAACTAATTTGGTTACTTACAGATAATGGCTAAGGGAAGAATACCTCAGGAAGAGTAACTAATTTGGATACTTAAACATGATGGCTAAGAGGAGAATAGTTGACAGTACGGGGGGATGGACCCGTTGTGCGAGAACAGTCCTTAAAAATGGAAGAACTACTACATTACTGGACTATGGAATATCAGAAGCAAAAAGTCAGAGCTTTCTCGAAACCTATCAAGAGCAACCGCACCACTACTGGGCCTCGTGTTTAATGTTAAGGGAATTATTCCCTAGAACAACTAAATGGCAAAGTTTGCACCTCCTGGTTAGTTAGGTGAAAGTTACCACTTGAATCATTTTAAAGTAAGAACTCACACCAGCGTTTACTGATGTTTTCGATTGATACTGGAATTCTAAGAGAGTATCAAGAGTGTTTGATTTAATATCAGAAAGCAGACGACTAAATCTGAGGACTGACACTGTAGCTGAAACTAAGTTTTCAGCAATGCTTGAAAAGTGTAAGGGTAGATCATCCAGAATATTGGATAATTTTCGATCACCGAGAGTAATGTTTCTTTTAGAGAAATTCTAAAATTATCCAAGTTCAGGCAGAGCAACTCACACCTCCTTAGGTAAAGGGAAGAACTTTCTGGGACTCCACCATCCAAGGTGTTGAAGTTGTCAGTGATTTTTTGATGTTCGCAAAAGGGAAAATCACATCTGGTCATAAAAGGCTCATGTGGCAGCACTCAGGAGGAGGAATGCCAGCCAAAGGTAGGCTTCAAGATGTGGTAGAGAAATGCAGTCTCAAAGTCTGAGTCGGTCAACTTGTACAATATTGAAAGTCCATTGGCTGGTGAGAGATTTAGAGATAATGTAAATTCATCAAAAGTTCAGAATAATTGAACACGTATCAATTCTTTTACATGGGCCTTGTCATATAATAAAAATGCAAAAATCGTTTAGCAGAAAATAAGAAACACGTGAAAAAGTGGGTCTTTCACAAACCACGTTTCAGGTCATATCCCTAACTGGCTTGTCCAGAGGTATATATCATCCTTGCTTTTGAATATTAACTACAGTTGCATAATACATACGGACCCCGACCGATGCAAAGAGTACTTGTTTTATAGAATCTCTTCATCGCCGGTAACCCAACGCAATCATCGCCACCCCCACGTCTAAAGTGAGGACGATGCCATTAGTACTAATTAGGGACCAGAGCTACTTCAATAATGAATTGGGATGAAGAGAAATGAATATGGGTCCAATGGGAGTGGAGATTAATTTCTCTCTCTCTCTCTCTCTCTCTCTCTCTCTCTCTCTCTCTCTCTCTCTCTCTCTCTCTCTCTCTCTCTCATTGTCATTGTTAATAACTAGTTAGATCGTTAGAGAGAGAGAGAGAGATGAGAGAGAGAGAGAGAGAGAGAGAGAGAGAGAAAGCACCAACAACAACAAATTTTGCCTGCAATAGATCTTGATGAAATCCAAAAGATAGAGAGAGAGAGAGAGAGAGAGAGAGAGAGAGAGATTTATGAGTATGGTGATCTGCCTTTCTTATCTTTATCCCATAATATGCAAAAATCATACAGGTAAAATAATGGAGAGAGAGAGAGAGAGAGAGAGAGAGAGAGAGAGAGAGAGAGAGAGGCAATCCTTTGCAGATCAGACTTGACAGGGAAAATCACTAGACTGGCAATAAAAAATCCGCACCTTCAAAAAACGTTTTTTTTTAGAATACGTTAAATCAAGAGGAAAAAATATCAATGTTGATCTCCCGAAGTCCCATTACCCTATGAGTACGCCTAGGGAATCCTTTCGGTGTAAACATAAACGCCTAGGACCTGGCTTTGTGCTTTTACGTTGGTATGTCACTGGTATGAAGAATTTGGTCGCGTTGCCGTCGCAGTTGAGGACAAAACTACTGTATAGTCTGCGGAGAATTCCACGTCCAGGTGCCACGGTAGAGTCATCCAGTGTTATCTGGAATTCGATTAAGATATAAACACTTCTTGATCCTGATAGTGAAATGTTTTGAAATTGATTTAATGGCGATCAGTGTCCATTTAAGAAAATAATTATGAACAATCAGCTGCGTAGGAATACCGGATAAATATATTTCAGAAACTAACGGAAATGTCAAATCCCTCTTGGACTCTGTACCAAACTTTCCATGTCAAACATGTCGATGTATTTCGTAGAGAAATAATCATCGGTTGGAAACCCGTGATGAGTTTTCCTTTCATCATCTGTCAGAGCTTCTTGGGCTATAGGAACTTCGTAGATCCCGAAGTTCTGTAAAATTCAAGAACTTCAGGAAGTAGGGGAGGTTTGACGGATTTCTCTTACTGGAATTGGCCTTCCAGGTTGACTGAATGGTTGCTGGTCAGAAAACGAAGACCGCTGAGATAACCATCATAGCAACAACCAAACGCTCCATTTGCAAGGAAAAGAAGTGTTAAGTAAAATCCAACTTCTAAAATCGGGCGTCTGTAAATTTCACATAATCATTTTTTGGTGCAGCGGCTAAGGCTCGATGGAAACCGTACAAAGGAATAAAATTTCTGTGAAAACACATTTTGGGTTTTCACCCCTTGAGAATGAGCTTGACAGTCAAGTGAAGGGAAGTTCACTTGGAAAAATGGGATCACAAACAATAAAAGCACAACGTCGCCGAAAAAAGAATTATGCAAAAAAGGACTAATGAAATAAAAGGAATTAAATAACACGAGGAAGAGTAAAGTTACCCAAGCGTACTCTAATGTAAGAAACATGGAAATTATTCGTAAAGGTTTGCTTCCGGTCTTGTACATTTACCCTGTATAAATAGATTAACAAATTTAATACTTCACATTTTTGCTTTGATGATACGTGCATTCCATTAAGGAAGGTATTAAAAATTCATATATTGCCATAATGTATCCTGATGCTGTATGATTTTGTCAATTATTGCTCATTCCCTTTGACACAATTATTATTATTATTATTATTATTATTATTATTATTATTATTATTATTATTATTATTATTATTATTATTATTATTATTATTATTATTATTATTATTATTATTATTGATGTACAGCCCACGCCTTTCTTTGGCAAAGGTTAGCTTTATGAAAATTTTACTCTGTTTAATTATCATTTAAGAAGGCAAAGCCAAAGTTCATAAACACACACACACACACACACACACACACAGAGAGAGAGAGAGAGAGAGAGAGAGAGAGAGAGAGACCGCCTAGCGTTTATCCACATAGTTTAAAAGCAGATACCAGATGCAGGAGGGAAGGTAGAGGTCCCCAAGGCTCTCTGGCAAAAGCGAGCAAATCCTCCAGGATCAGCATCTAATCCTTCGCCGGTGCAGCTAATCCAGCTCTATATTCCAGAGACCGTTTTCATTAGCAAATTTGGCCTGAATAAAAAGATGAAGCTTGCATATACCTTGGCGGTTTGATGCCCCCTACAGTTTTGCATTTTGAGTTACAGTGACGGTGCCCTTTTCATAAAACGAAAAAAAATATATAAATAAAATGGTGCCATCTGTGCAAAATATTCCTTTTTACTTTGTAAAGGTTTGCACTTGGTTCATTTATTCGTATAAACTCTTTTCCCTGAAAGTTGCGGAAAATGTCTGATCAGGGAGCCGTTCTTTTTTTACCAGTTGAAATGGATTATTGCCGAAGAAGTTATTTTCACCTAATTCTTATCACTCTTGTCCTTTGAAATCTAATAACATGATTTAACTTTCAGATTAACTCATGCTGAGTATTTATCTTTACAGTTACAGTTATCTCAATACCTAACGAATAAAAAACAAAACGTTCGGTAACTACAGAAAGAAGGTTATGACTCAAAAGAACAAGACTAATGAAGAATGGAATGACATCGGATTGAACAGTCAAGAGAATGAGGACGAATTCCTAATTACAACCATTCCCATTCCAGAAGTGGAATGAAATGGTATATCAAATTTAGGGCAAAGACTACGCGCTGGGACCTATGAGGTCACTCAACGCTGTGTAGGAAACAGAGAGTAGAAAGGTTTGAAAGGTGTAATAGGAGGAGAGCCTCGCAGTTGCACAATGGAACAATCGTTAGGAGAAGGTGGATAGCAAGATGGAGGGCAGAAGTGTCCCAGACAACAGACGTTGAGGAACTTTAGATACCGACGCCATTTTATGAGTATCAAGTAAATTCCACTGGATTCTTCAGACATTGGTCCTGCTTATTACGCCTCAGAATCCCCGGTAATCTTAAACTCCTCCCACCGAAGATGTCTTACAAGTAAGGCCTGAAATATGTTGCTGTGTCTTCCATGATGAAAGTCTTAGTCGGTGCCGATATAGATTAAAAGTCACTTTGATCAGCATTTGCTTTTTGGTTATAAACCAGTCATAGTCCTGAAATGGTAGTAGCTATTAACTCTCTCTCTCTCAGCTAATGCTAAAGCAAGATAACAGAATGTATTAGACAATATAACAGTATGTTTAAACAAGTTAAAAATTCCGAAAACCTGCCTATAAAATGTTTGGAATGTCAAATAGCTTACACCAGATAATGACATCTAGCTCACCTGGATTTGGTAAAACATTGTATTTGGTAAAACATTTATGTGACAATGAGGACAGTTGTTTTCAATACGGATTAAAATCCTATATAAAAAAAATATAATGATTTCGAAAGATTAATAGTCTCGTTAGGTCAATGGTGTTAATAAAATTGAGCTGACGATTGTTTCTGAATCAATATTTGTATTTCCTAACCAACATCAAGGCGAAAATGAATTGCTGGAGAGTGGTGTTCTAGTTCTAACGCAAATGACGCGAGAAACCAATTCTGTAATTTTGCGTTCTGCCTTCTTATGTGAGTGAAGCCTTCATCCAGCCGACATCTTCAGCAGATTATTTCTCCGACCCATTACCAAGTGGCTGTTATCTCCGATTGTAAATCCTTCACCTGGAATCAACTTGTATGTATCAAATGTGGTTTCTATGCACCTACATTTTCATCGGGATTTATTGAATATCAAACTCCCTGAAACCAGTGGTCACTTGATCTATAAAGCCCTAACCTGGTGAAGTGGTTGCATTAATACATACTATACACTCCAGAAAAGCTTTTGGTTGGTGGGTGTTTTGCTTCTCTCCACTGAATCCTGGAAAATTACGGGTAATGAGCAGTACATGAATATACCTTCTATAAAGTTCATACGCGACCACCATTTCATCTACATTTTGATATAAATCCAATCGCGTTCATACATTTTAATGAAATTTAAATTATATGTCATATATACTATAGAACGCAGGCTTAAAAATAAAAATATACACGCGAAAGCATACATGAATCATGCAACATGTCTATATACCAATACCAATATATTTTTGTTCCAACGAAAGATTTTCGGGAATCGTCAACGGACACCACATGCAGAAAAAAATTCAGATCTGTCTAAGTGGTGTCGCATTACACACACACACACATGTATTATATATATATATATATATATATATATATATATATATATATATATATATAAATGAATGGCCATTGTCGCTTCTAGAAAGTCGGATCTTTAATAAAAAGAGTATGGCCAGCAGAAACTTCAGCATTTTTTCGTTAAAACTTTATTTTCGTCGAACGCCTACGTTCGGGATACAAATCCCATCTTCAGGGCTAAAAACAAGGAAAAAATTAAAATTCTATACATTAAATCAGACTAAAATGGGGCACAGTAATAAATTATGCTATTTATATATATATAGATTAATTAACAATATATCAGTGAAATTCGAATTTTATATAAAAGTATGACGGTAACTAATTGAATAAGAGATCGACAGTAAAAAGCAAAGCTACTAAGTACGATGACACTTCAAAATAAATAAAACAAACAAAACACTTAAAACACAAACCACACGTGAAACAAACTAGAAAATTACGTTATTACTAAAAACAGGAGAAAAACATTGAATCGTAACAGGCAAAAAATTCTGTTTATGATTACAAAAGGAGAAAAATTAAAGAAAAAAAAAATATATATATATTTAAAGGCGGACACAAAGCAAAAATAGCGAAACGAGAACTCACCGGTACAGAAGTATAGATAAGACTGAATTATTTTTTTATTTTTGACTAAAGGGGAGAGACAAATATAAAGGCAAGAAGGTAGAAAGGGCGAATGGTCTATTAAGTAATGTTCAGTTGTACAGCAGTTGAATGGTTGTTGAGGGTTGGTGACAATTGTTTAATGAAGAGGGACTCGAGAATGGGTAATGACCGGTTATCTATTGCTTGGGAATAAGATTTTAAAATCATTGTCACTGAATGTTATGTTTACATTTTATTGCATGGTTGCAATACGCAACCATGCAATAAAATGTAAACATAACATTCAGTACAATGATTTTAAAATCTTATCCCAAGCAATAGATAACCGGTCATTACCCATTCTCGAGTCCCTCTTCATTAAACAATTGTCACCAACCCTCAACAACCATTCAACTGCTGTACAACTGAACATTACTTAATAGACCATTCGCCCTTTCTACCTTCTCGCCTTTATATTTGTCTCTCCCCTTTAGTCAAAAATAAAAAATAATTCAGTCTTATCTATACTTCTGTACCGGTGAGTTCTCGTTTCGCTATTTTTTGCTTTGTGTCCGCCTTTATATATATATATATATTTTTTTTCTTTAATTTTTCTCCTTTTGTAATCATAAACAGAAATTTTTTGCCTGTTACGATTCAATGTTTTTCTCCTGTTTTTAGTAATAACGTAATTTTCTTAGTTGTTTCACGTGTGGTTTGTGTTTTTTTAAGTGTTTTTTCTTGTTTATTTTATTTTGAAGTGTCATCGTACTTAGTAGCTTTGCTTTTTACTGTCGATCTCTTATTCAATTAGTTACCGTCATACTTTTATATAAAATTCGAATTTCACTGATATATTGTTAATTAATCTATATATATATTTTCTTTTAAATAGCATAATTTATTACTGTGCCCCATTTTAGTCTGATTTAATGTATAGAATTTTAATTTTTTCCTTGTTTTTAGCCCTGAAGATGGGATTTGTATCCCGAAACGTAGGCGTTCGACGAAAATAAAGTTTTAACGAAAAACAAAAATGCTGAAGTTTCTGCTGGCCATACTCTTTTTATTATATATATATATATATATCTATATATATATATATATATATATATATACATATCTATATAGATATATATATATATATATATATATATATATATATTTATATATATATATATATATATATATATATATATATATATTGTTATGTAAGTGTAAATAATTGTTTTTATTTTCAGATCAGCCTTGTCAAGTGTAATATTTTCTTTATTTTTATGTTTAAGTATTAAGTTTTGTTTTTATAATAAATATTGTTAGTTTTCTTGGTGTTTGTTTACCACATTCCCATTCATTGTGTTGCATTATTACTGCCTACGATCCCTAAATAACATCTTTAAAAGATTCTGCAGAACGGCCTCCTAGGGGTCGTAACAGATTGGCGACCGTGACAGGATCGTACGCAGGTGCACGCAGTGTTTGTGTTTGTGGGGCAGCACTAGGTTAATTTGACAGTATTTATTTAGTTTTGTCATTTATATATTTAATATTTTCCTCCCCTCATTATTTTGTTCATAGTCATGGAGGACATTGCTTTCAATCCCGGTGAATTTTTGGGATCAGCGGATTGCATTAAGTATTTGCACATCCTTAATAAAAATTATCTAATACAGTGTGCCCGGTGGTTGGGTGTTACTTATAAGACCACGGATACAAGGGCTCATTTGTTAGAACTAGTGGAGGCAAAGGTAGCCTTAGATTTGGCTGAAGGGGAAGATTTAGTTCCAGTATTGGAAAGTGATTTGGACACAGATAGTGGTCTGAAGTAGAGGTTAGTATAAATCCAGGTTTGTCTCTGTTTGAGGACCCCGCTCCTGCACAGCTTATCTATAAGGGCCCAGCTAATTTTCCTGTTGAGCCAAACAAAACTACTAACCCTTTTCTTGCTAGTGACACAGTGGTGAATAAGGTTGAGCCTTCTCATTCAGGCATGAGCCAGGAGGAGGGAGTAATATAAATTAATATGTAAACGTTAATTGAGTTTGTTTGAAACTGGAACATGAGGAAAATGAACGAGCCAGGAAGCATGAGTTGGAGATGGCTAAGGTAAAGTTGGACCTTGCTAGGATCCAGGGTGGGTCCAACCAGATTCGTAACCCCTAGTAATTTTCACCAAGATAGCTTTAATTATTGGGGCTGCTCTCAAATTAGTACCCATTTTGATGAACATAATGTGCCTGAATTTTTCAAAGCTTTTGAGAGGGTTGCATCCCGGTTGGCTTGGCCTACTGAAATGTGGACGGTGCTTATTCAGTGCAGGTTAGTGGGCAAAGCCATTAGGGTGTATAATGCTTTAGAGGAGGGAATGGCTAGAGACTATGCTAAGGTTAAGGCTTTAGTTCTCAGGGCCTATGACTTAGTCCCTGAGGCCTATCGTCTCAAATTCAGAACCGTAAACAAACCACCTACTATGACTTTTGTGAATATGCTTGTCTCAAGGAGGAGCAATTTGACGATTGGCTTAAGAGTCGTCAGGTTGTCTCTTTCTCCTCCTTGAGAGAGCTAATGTTACTTGAAGAGTTCAAGAAGGTTTGTGGTAGGGAATTAAAAATGGCATTTGGAGGAGGTGAAAATAGTGAATCTTGCCAAGGCGGCCCAGGTTTCCAATGAATTTGTACTAACCCATAGGGCTGGGTTCGGCAATTTCGGGTTGTCCAATTACACCTCTCAGTCCTCTAGACCAAATAATTTTAATAGAAAGGTTAGTAATGGTGAGGTATCTAAGAGAGAGGGTAATGTACCTGGGAAAGTCTCTAGTGGAGCGCTCACTAGAGTCTTTTCCAATAGTGACCAGACAGTCTCGGCCAAAGGTAACCCTCTCCGTGGTAATTGTTATTGGTGCAATAAACCAGGGCACAGGCAGGCACAATATAATGCCAGGAGGAGATATTTACTTAGGAATAAAAATGACAATAATAGGGCTCCTGTATCTTTGATTGGTAAGGTGAGTGAGGTTCCACCCAACAATAATCCAGTTAGTGACAAAAAAGTCTCTGAGCGGGGGGCTAACTACCCTGTTGATTGCTCAAATCCTAATTAGTGACTTTTTAATAAGTATGTGTGGGAAGGTAAAATAAAAACCCCTTCAGGTTGTCTGGATGTGAAATTTTTGAGAGATACTGGGTCAGCTACATCCCTGGTTTTAGCAGATTCAATAAAGAATTTTGTTCCTTTTTCAGGTGAATATGTAGTCCTGGGTGGGTTTCCAGACACCTTAGTATCTGCCCCTTTAATACAGGTGGAAGTAGCTTTCCCGGGCTACCTTAAATTTGTTGAATTAGCCGTGGTAGAGTGTTTGCCGGTACCAGGGATTGACGGTATCCTAGGTAATGATCTAGGTAATAATGAGAAAGGTCAAGAAGTTTTCCCAATAGTTTCGATCACTGCTTGCCCAGTGGCAGTTACTACTCGGGCTGCTGCAAAAATTGCAGCTGCTACTGATGAATCTGATTTTAATCTTAGTAGTTTAGAGGTAGATGTAGAAAGGCCCGGGCTAGTAGACAGTAGCAGTAGTATTGGAATTTTCAAAGTTTTGAAACCTCACTGTGACAGAGTAACTTTCATCCAGGCTCAGAAGGATGAATTTAATTTTGAGTTGGGTGATACTGGCGACCTAACAAAGCCCAGGTTTTGTGTTATTAAGGGGCTTTTGTATAGAGTTAGTAGACCTGCGACCCATCAATTAAATATGACCTACCGAATTGAGCAGATGTGGTGCCCTATAAATTTTAGAGATGCAGTGTTGAGCTTAGCTCATGAAGACTCTTTCGCTGGTCATTTTGGCATAGGTAAAACTTTTCATAATTTGATTAAAATATTTTGGTGGCCAGGAATAAAGTCTTCGGTTAAAAGGTTTGTGAGGGCATGTGAAATTTGTCAAGTAATGGGTAAGCCCAACCAACCTGTTCCTAAAGCTCCCTTACATCCTATTCCGGCTATTGGGGAACCCTTTTCAGAGTTGGTGATAGATGTAGTGGGGCCTTTGCCAAGAACAAAGTTTGAGTTTACCTATTTGTTATCAGTGATGGACCGAGCTTCTCGATATCCAAAGGCTTTTTCCTATGCGTAAGGTAAACTTCCAAAGCCGTATTTGACAAGCTGGTGGAATTCTTTCCTAGATTTGGGCCTTCCTTGTAAAATTCAATCCAACTGTGGAACGAATTTTACAAGTAAGGTATTTAAAGGCAAGTGTGCTGAACTGGCCATTCAGCACATTACTAGTGTGCCTTATCACCCAGAGAGCCAGGGTGTGGTAGAAAGGTTCCACCAGACTCTTAAGTCAATATTAAAGAAATATTGTTTTGAGCAGGGAGAGGATTGGGATAAGGGGCTTCCCTTTGCTCTCTTTGCCATCCGAAATCACCCCAACTCTTCCACGTGGGCGTCGCTCCGTTTTGACTTGGTTTTTGGACACAAGATCCGGGGTCCTTTGGAAATTTTCCATGAATTATTGGAAACCGGTCAAAAGGGGGAGAAGTGTGTGGGAGAGGTGGTGGATGAATTAAAACAAAATTTATCCGTAGCTTGGAAGTTTGCCCAAGAGAATTTGTCCTCTTCCCAATGTAAAATGAACTTAAAATTTGATAGAAAGAGTAAGGTACGTTCCTTTGAACCAGGAGAATTGGTATTAGTCTTGAGTACAGACTCTGATAACTTTCTTGAGTCTAGGTTTAAGGGGCCCTGAAAGGTCTTAAGAAAGTTATCTGGATGTCAATTATGAAATTGAAGCTCCTGGCACTCAGAGGAAGTGCCGTATTTTTCATATAAATCGGTTGAAATCATATGTAACTGGTAGCCCACCCGACCCCTTGTCTATAGTCTATGAACGGTTACTAGTGTTGTAGAATATGTTAGTGACATTGAAGATGACTTATTGGATCAGGTGTCCTCAGATGCTCTTGGTAATAACCTTCAGAATTTGGAAATTTTAAAAACTGGTTTAGAGCATCTGGAGAGGCATCTCAGAAGATGAAATAATGAAATTAATAATATCCTTTCCCGACTTATTTCAGGACTCTCCGGGGCGGACGAGCTTACTCCAGCATGATGATGTGGGCAGTGCTTTGCCAATTAAGCAGAGTCCATATCGATTGAACCCTGAAAAACGTGCTATAGTGGAAGAGGAGATTAAATACATGCTGGAGCATAATCTCGTCCAACCTTCTGTCGTCCTTGGAGTTCCCCCCTATAGTCCTGGTAAAGAAACCTGACTGTAAGTTCCGGATGTGTGTGGATTATAGGAGGGTAAATGCCAGTACAAAAGATGACTTTTCCACTCCCTCGTATTGAGGATTGTCTCGATCAGATAGGACCTTCAAAATTTATTACTAAGTTAGATTTATTAAAGGGTTATTGGCAGGTTCCCCTAACTGGTCGAGCTCATGAAATCTCTGCTTTTGTAACACCATTTGGACATTATGAGTGTAAAGTTATGCCTTTCAGGTTGAAAAATGCTGCCTGTACCTTCTAGCATTTAATGAACAGGGTTATTTGTGGGCTGGATGGTACTGAGATTAATGTTGATGACCTTATGGTTCATAGCAATGACTGGCGAACCCATGAGGTTAGGTTAAGGAAGGTGTTTGAGGTATTGCGGGCTGCAGGCCTAGCGGTGAACCTCGGGAAATATGAATTTGACAAAGCTAAGGTTATTTATTTAGATCAAGTAGCCCCGAAACAAGCTAATCTTAAAGCCATTATTGATTTGAAGAGACCGTGTAATGTTAGAGAAGTGTGTAGAGTATTTGGGTATGATGGGTTACTACCGAAGGTTTGTTCGCAACTTCTCTGACATTTCACAGCCTATGACTTGTTTACTGCAGAAAGGACAAAGGTTTGCCTGGTCTTCTGAATGTGAAGAATCCTTTATGAAACTGAAAATGTTGTTGGTGTCCAACTCTATATTAATTTCACCTAATTTTCAGAAGCCCTTCATTATTGCTGTAGATGCCAGTGATGTTGGGATGGGCGGAGTTCTTTTTCAACGTGGTGGTGATGATATTGTACGCCCAGTCTCTTACTACAGTCGTAAGTTGCTGGCGGCAGAAAGAAAGTATTCCACCATTGAAAAAGGAAGCCCTCGCCTTGGTTCGGACACTTGACCATTTTAAGCCTTATGTCACAAACTTTTCATTCCCTGTGGAGATCTGGACTGATCATAAACCCCTTGATATTCTAGACGGAACGGATGAAGGGCTCCAATCAAAGAATCTTGCGTGGGCCCTACAGTTGCAGGAGTTTAACCTAATTACTAAACA
>NC_087208.1:93188648-93241148 GCF_015104395.2 Macrobrachium nipponense | reverse complement strand
TACCTGATTATTTAATTTAGAGAGTAAATCCTTTACATTAATACCGACAGGCAGAACAGCTAGAATATCATCAACATATCTATACCACTTTACAGGAATATAAATGATATTAGGTAAGTTTGAGAGGAGAGGCAATAAAGGTACTAATCACTTTATAATCCCTTTATAATACAACCTTTCATGTATAGTCCTTTCCTCATGTAAGTCAGTCTTCTGCTAAGTAAAGGACGTTTGAACGTCGAAAGATCTCGCGAATACTCCATTGTTTATTTTCCCTCGTGGCATATACCTTTATTTATGGATTTATCATGTTCCTAACTTTCGTGATTCAGTTATACATACATACATATAATTTATGTGTATATATTATATATATATATATATATATATATATATATATATATATATATATATATATATATCTATATGTTATATAAAAGAGGGCTATAAAATTAATAATATTTTATATACCATTATATTGTATAATGTGATGTTCTGTGACATTTTTGGAATGTGCAAACTTATCATTTTTAACTTCCCATGGCAAAAGAGTCGGGCGACAACCTAAGAATGCTGATATCTCTTTTTTGGGTGTTATGATGTTAAAATTCCTTACTTAAGCATTTCAGTGTTGTGAGGGCTTGTTCAAGGTGCCTTTAAAAACTGGCTGTGACCAGTTACCCAGGGCGTTGGCGAAGAGTGTGAATTCATCTGTACGTGTACGAGCTATGTCCGTGGATAACAGCAAGTTTTAGGCAGAACGGGGAAGACGGCTGCCTTGGGGAGAAAGAGCTTGGATGGCTCTATGATGTATTTCTGTTTAAGTGATTTTCCAAGTTGTAATGGGTAAGTGTTATTATGCTTTAGCCACACATATGGTTTACTCTGTTATTAACATTTTGTAAAGATGTTCTATTTCATTTAATCTTTTGACTTTGTCTTTACAATTGTGTGTGCTCACTAGTGTGTTCTCCTGTCCTTTAAACAGGCGGTTCTAGTGAGGGGTCTGAGTGTCCTAGTGAGGGGACTAAGTGTCCTTTATGGAGGGAACTATAATATTTTGGAGAAGAGATAATTGGTGTGACTAATTACTGATTTAGACTACTAAAATACCGGGGGGTTATCTGAGTTAGTTGTCTGTGAGACTTGAACTATTATCATTCCAATAATTGTCCTGTGAGAACCTGAATTATTCAAGTAGTACTTTAATTTGAATAAATGTATATTTCTATAGCTCCCATTCTGATTTGATGACATGATGGAATGGAGAGAGAGAGAGAGCGAGAGAGAGAGAGAGAGAGAGAGAGAGAGAGAGAGAGAGAGAGAGAGAGAGAGAGAAAGAGAAGGCTATGCCAGTGATCACCTTGAGAGAGAGAGAGAGAGAGGGGAGGGACTGAGTGTAACCAGTTCGCCTTACGCTATGGCTAAACGCATACCAAATATGAAAATAGCGGGGGGGGGGGGGGGGCGACGCTCCTCGCTGTTAATATATGATATATATATATATATATATATATATATATATATATATATATATATATATATATATATATATAAACCGATTTTTTTAAAATTCACATTCAAGGTTCATGAAAAACAAATTCACAATCTGTTTACGTAATCATTTCAATACCGAGATTTAAAACAAAATGCAGCCTACCGTCCAGGATGCTGAACTCATCAACTTTATGTGAAAGCGGACAGATAGATTAATATGGGTGTCTTACCCCTTAGTGATCGTATGATTGCTTCGCATTTGTAAGATATACTCAGGCAGCGGTTCTCGGATTTGGAGAAGTGGTCATGGTCAACTTTAGCGCATTAAATAAAGTGGAAGTGGTCTTGGTAAGCTGAGTCTAATCTCAGATGATGTGGAGCCTTTCCGTTGCCTGCAGCGGGATTCATGGCCATTCCAGCCTTTCCTTAAAAGAATAGTTCTCATAATTCATGGTCAGGCTTTTTGGGCCACAGAATATAATATATATAACAACTTGTATAATTTACTTGAGCAGCAATGTCATAGTAGAGCAAAGGCTATGATTAGTTCCATAAATGTGTCCCAGCAAACTTTTGGTCAGGCTAAACAAATTTTGATCGCAGCATTTGCTGATGAAATGCCTCAGAAGTTTGTCCTCATTAAAGAGTAACTGACTTGAGGTTTGTTTGGGGCAAGGATGATCCATATATTTTTTATGCTCATATTAAGAAGCTGATTGATGCAGTGAAAGATAATGATATGGATTTGGACACTGTTATGCTTTATTTTGTGTGGTCTTCACTGCCTACTAAATTTCAAGATATCATAGTTGCGATCACAAATAAGTCTCATCCTACATTAGATGATGTCACTGGTAAATTTTTGGAAGCTTGCAGCAGATATAACGCTCAATTAAACACTAGTAAAGGAAGTCCATGTAAGACCGCAGTATTGGCTACTAGTTTGAATACTAGTTTAACAAGGAGTACATGTATGCTTTGTAATGCTAAAGATCACAAAATTGCCAGTTGTACAAAGTACTCGGAAGTATCTGATAAAATAAAACGATTGAAAGAATTGCACAAGTGCTTTAAATGCTTAAAAGCAGGTCATAATAGTAATGGGTGCAGATTTCAAACATCAGGTATATGCTTCAAATGCAAAAAGGGTAAACACTGGAGTTTTTTGTGTAGCTCAAAGCCAACAGATTCTAGTAATAGTAAACAAACTACCACAAAGGTGGTTAGTGTTGTCGAGAGTGTTAATGAAATTCCATCAACTGTTACAGCATCCAGTCATTTGGATATTGTTGATTCTTTATTACCATTACTAACAGTGACAACTGAACATGATCGCGCAAAAGTGGATACAGTTTTGGATTCAGGTAGCCAGAATTCCTTTATTGAGGAAAGTTTAGCAGATTTCTTAAACTTAAAGGTAGTAGATCCTAAGATACATTTGATTATCAAGGGGATTAATACTAATCAAAAGATTTGTACCAAGTCAGTGAGTTTTCCTTTTAAGATTGGTGATGTAAGTTATGAAATTACTTGCATTTGTATTCCTAAGATTTAAAAATTCCGATGAAAGCTCCTCATATGTCTAAATAATAGAACTGCTAAGGCAGAGTGGTAAAGAGGTTGCTTATGATAAATTCAATGGTGTAAACAGAATTCATGACATTGATGATATAAAGCTACTGATAGGTGCAAAGGATTGGCATTGTGTGATGAGCATGGAGAGTGGAGTACTAGGTCAAAAAGACAGACTGACTTCTTTTTACAGATTTGATGATAAACTAATATTGATTGGTTCTATTTCTGACTGGATAAAGAATCTTTCCGATGCAGTAGATACATCTTTGATGTCTGATAGGAAGATTTCTGAAGAAATAGAATCTACTACTTCATACATTGGCACTATGGAGATTGATTCTGATGGATTTGACTATGAAGTGCCAACACTTGATGGAATATGTAATTTTGAAAGCATGCCAGATATAGCAGAGATTGCGGATTATTCTCAGTTGGATCATAATTGTAAAATATTCATAAATATGGAAGAAGAGAATTCTATTGAATGTGTTACTAATGAAACTGAGCAAGAAGTGACGGATTTTATTTTACGCAACATTTCCAGAGATTCTGAAAGATATTATGTCCTTGGTTGACTAGATATAAAGATCTTCTTGGATCAAATGAGAGACTTGCTTTCAAGGTTCTGTGCAGTCTGAAGAAGAAATACATGAACAGTAATGTTCTAAAGCGAGTTGATGAAGTTTTCCAGTCACAAATTGATTTGGGAATCATTGAGAAAGTTGAAGATTTTGAAGAATATAAAAGGAAATTTCCAAAATATTTCTTCATTAGCCACAGTCCTGTAATTAAAGAAGAAAGAGATACTACGAAAGTAAGAGTTATTTACATGGCGAATCTTGCAGAAAAGAGACCTGATGGTAGTAAAGGCATTAGTCTGAATCAATGTATTCACCCAGGTTACAACAAGAATTTTAAAATAAGTGATGCATTGACCATGATGAGGTTTGACAAGTTTGTACATGGATTTGATATTTCAAAAGCCTTTCACAGATTGGCCATTGATGATGAGAATTCCTCAAAATTTCTCTTTTATTGGTTTAAGGATGTTGAATCCAGAGATTTTACACCAGTTGTGTATCGCTCAAAGCGAGTAATATTTGGGATGTCTGTTTCTCCATATCTGTTGCAGTGCAGTCTTTATAATATGCTAATCTTGGAGACAGATGGTGATGCTGAAGAAATTCAGGAATTGAAAAAAAGAATCTACCAAGGCAGTTATGTTGATAATTTTCTGATTGGCTGCGCAGATGAAGATGAAGTTGAAATGGTTCACATGGAAGCCAGTACAATATTTGAGCAGCATAAATTTCCATTGCAGCAGTATGTTACTAATTATTCTCAATTTCAGTATGAGATGGACTGTAAAGTTGGCACAGAGACTCCACAAGAGGTTAAAATTCTTGGCATGTGCTAGGACAGATATAATGATGTACTAAGGCCACATGTGTAAAATTAAATGTTGAAGCTGATACTCCTAGGCAGATTTTGAGTACAGTAATGAGTATATTTGATTTGAATAATCCTAACTTGCCTGTTTTAAACAGATGTAAGATTTTCCTCAGGCAATTACAGTCGGATTATGTAAATAAATGGGATACTACTCTTCATAGTGCTCAGCTAAGTGAATGGAGAAACATAGCTTCACAATTCAATAATGGTGAAAGGCTAGAGATACCAAGATATATGGGTAGCAGAAAGTCTACCTTTGATATAATTGTAATGAGTGATGCGAGTAAAAACTTTATTGGATGTGTTATTTACTTGCAGGAGAGAGATTCAAAGTTGGTATCCTTCGTATCTGCCCATAATAAGATTCTGAATAAAAATCTGCAAGGGCGAACTATGCCTGTACTCGAACTCACTGCAGTGGAGTATGCATTGCAAAGGGCTTTTGAGCTGTATAAAATGCTCACGTCTTGTATGCCTATTGGAGTTAATGACATAATGTTGTTTTCAGATTCTACCATTGCCTTAAGTTGGCTAGCTGATTATGAGAACTTGAGAACAAAGCTTCAAAAGAGAAGTGTATATGTGAATAATAGAATCACAAATATTGTCGACCTCTGTAAGTCTATACACTCGGTGAAGTTAGCTCATGTAGGATCAAATGAAAATGTTGCAGATTTCACTACTAGATTAGTATCTTTCTCAAAGTTGAGAAACTATTGTTAACTTGACCTTGGACCCGACCCAGGATGTTTCACGGGAAGGATTTAAAGTTTACTGGAATGGCTTGTAATTCCTAATCCAGTATTGATTAAATGATGATGTGGATATTACCCAACGCTGGTTGTAAATAGGCGAAGTGTTGAAGATATGTCAGTTGGTACAGTTATTGATATAACTAAGTATTCTTTACTTAACAAAGCGGTTAAAGTACTAATGAAAGTTAAGCTTTTCATAAACAATATAAGATTAAGAATAAATTCTAAGAGCCAGCAGTCAATTGCCTTATTAGATGCAAGCTACCAAAAATGCAGTAATGATGCTAAAGCTTGATCAACAGAATTGCTTTCCAGATTTACATGATTTTTTCACTTCAAAACTGAAAGCAAAAAAGTCTATTCCTGAGCTAGTTAGTAGAATGAATGTATTTGTGACTCTGATGGTATTCTTAGAGTAAAATGTAAGATGGGAAAGATGTCTAAAGGTATGATGTCGAGAACTCCAATACTCATTAGTAATAATAGTGATTTCGGTAGAATACTGATAATGGACACTCACTTGAAGTTTAATCACTCAGGTACTTACTATGTGTTACATAAATTGAAACCGGCATTTTTTCTGCTTAAGGGATTTTCAACAGTTAAGAAGGTTGTGAATGAATGTTACCACTGTAAACGTTTTAATAGTAGGCCAGTTAAAGTTAATGCTAATGACTATAGAGAATGGAATGTGAATCCCATAAAGAGGTTTTTTTCTGTATGTTTCATTGATTACTTTGGGCCATATTTCACAAGGTATGGAAGTGACAAAGTTAAAACCTATGGGGTAATCTTTAAATGTATTTGGTCTAACATGATTAATGTTGAAATAGTAACTTCAGCTGATTCTAAAGGATTTTTATTGGCTTTTCAAAATCATGTTTACAGCTATGGTTTGCCTAACAAAGTATTTTCAGATTCTGGCTCAAATCTTGGTGGTGCATTCACATGGATTGAGGAATGTCTGAAAGCAAGTGAGGTGCAGGAATTCTTCAATCAGAGGGGTGTCGATGTCACTGAATTTTCACAGTATCCTCGTGGTTCTCTGAATCGTGGTATTGGAGGTATCATAGAGTCCGGAGTTGGTCTGGTAAGAAAGTTTATACAGGGAGCAATCCATAATAATATTCTAGATTTTCTGGAATTTTCTCATGTAATTAAACAATGCATATGTTACGCTAATAAGAAACCCATTTCTGAACTTGGCGCATTGAGGGAACAGAATGTGAATGATGATTTTCAGGTGCTGTCACCAGAGTTTTTGAAGTTTGGATATGATACACAGGTTATGGAATGTATATATCACGAAGGTCAACTTGATGATTATGACTCTTCTGATTTGGGTAAGGACTTTCAGCGTTTAATTCATATTAAAGAGAAATTGCGTAATAGTTATCACAATGAATTTTTATTTGGATTGCAAGATCAGGCAACTAAATACAGAGATAAATATTACCCTAGAGAGCACGTTAAAATCTCAAAAGTGACATAGTTTTGATATAGGAATTCAATGGTTAAGGCTCCCAATTACCTTTAGCTAGAGTTCTTGATGTTATTTATAATTCTCTTGGTGAGGCTGTTCAAGTACAATTGGTCAAGGGCAATAAAAGTGTTGTCTTTAGGGATATATCGTCTGTTATTCTTTTGGTTAAAGGTGATGGGTTTAAGTGATTCTCATATTGATCAGTTAGTTTTAAATCTTTGTACCTCAGAGTGATTCTACTGTTGTTTCTAATGACAATATTGCAAGAATTCAACGGGGGGCTGCTTTGATTTGTTCTGAGAAGAATAAGCAGCTAGCTCAATCTGGTCTTGTATAGAAATTTAAATTTAAATTTAAATCCGCGGGGGCAGATTGAAAAAAACTTCAAATTATTAATTTGAATATAGTTCAGTAGTTATAACCTTGGCATACAGAAGTGTCGCTAATTGCCCCTTTGCTTTTAAAAGTAACTACTTTACAGTAGTTATATCTGCCTACCGCTAATGTCTTTGTGAATTTTTTTTCACAAAGTTACGCAGTCTTCAGCATGACCTTACACGGGAGTGACGAGGAGCATCTCTTTCCCTCTCTCCATTTTTTTAAAGTGGATTTAAGATTTATACACTCACGCTGGATTTATGACTCCGTCCTGGATTACTACCGTATTTAGTGCTGGATTAATTACTATGGATTTTTTCTCTATCATGGACATAATTACACCTAATTCGTCGCGGATGGATCCGGACGCTGCTTAGCGATGATCGTCTATTGAATGATTTTTTCCACACTCGCCAGAACTGTTATCGCAACAGGGTAAGCATAAGGGGCTTTAATGCTTGTTCTTGCGTTACATATTCTATATGCCAGTGTTTTGAAAATTATTTCAAGTATTTTAATTTATTAAATTCTTGCTAGATTGAACCTATGATTTCAATGCAGTCTATAATTGTATTTCTTAGGTATTTGACTACTCGTTGATTTTGCTATTTGTTTTACTGATAATTTGATAGCTTTTGTGATTTAGTGTTGATTTGAGTAAATATTTACGTAAGGTGATTTCGTGAATAGTTAATTGCTGCGGTGATTCGTGGATTGCAAGATTTTATTGATTTATATGAAAATTGTAGATTTTGGTCATGCGATTGCAGAAATTGATATTTTGATTAGTGTTGATTTTTTGTTGGTTTTATTTTAGTTACTTATTGTGTTGTATCTTTCGTTCTGATTTTTCCCGTGGTTGATTTTCCTTTACGTTGTATTTTTTAGCGGATGAGTGAAAGGAAGAATGTTAAGCCCTCGCAGTTGTGAACCTTAATCTCTCGTACAAAAGTGCAATTCTTCGTCCTCGCTTGACATTCTTAATCATTCGAGGACTCGTTTTACGTCATTCCACCACCAGCTGCTACAGTGAATTTATCTCATTTTAAATTATATGTATTCATAAATGTCTAACCATTTAAATTTAAATTTATTAAATATTTAAAATGCATTTTTCCATCTCTACCCTTTCACTTAAAAATGCAAAGTTTAATGATATGATCCTGGTCATTTCATATTGATTTTATATTTACATATTTAAACTCCCCCTAATTTTTCCGCTTCTCTCTCTCATTCTCTTATTCTCTCTGTCATTCTCTCTCTCTCTCCCTCTCTCTCATTCTCTTATTCTCTCTCTCTCCCTCTCCCTCTCTCATTCCTTTATTCTCTCTCTCCCTCTCTCTCTCATTCTCTTATTCTCTCTCTCTCCCTCTCCCTCTCTCTCTCATTCTCTTATTCTCTCTCTCTCCCTCTCCCTCTCTCTCTCATTCTCTTATTCTCTCTCTCTCCCTCATTCTCTTATTCTCTTCTCTCTCTCTCTCTCTCTCTCTTATTCTTCTCTCTCTCTCTCTCTCTCTCTCTCATTCTCTTATTCTCTCTCTCTCTCTCTCTCTCTCATCTCATTCTCTCTCTCATTCTCTTATTCTCTCTCTCTCCCTCCCCTCTCTCTCTCATTCTCCTATTCTCTCTCTCTCTCTCTTTCTCTTATTCTCTGTCATTCTCTCTCTCATTCTCTTATTCTCTCTCTCTCCCTCTCTCTCTCATTCTCTTATTCTCTCTCTCTCTCTTATTCTCTCTGTCATTCTCTCTCTCCCTCTCTCTCTCATTCTCTTATTCTCTCTCTCCCTCTCTCTCTCATTCTCTTATTCTCTCTCTCTCATTCTCTTATTCTCTCTCTCATTCTCTTATTCTCTCTCTCATTCTCTTATTCTCTCTGTCATTCTCTCTCTCTCTCTCTCTCTCATTCTCTTATTCTCTCTCTCTCCCTCTCTCTCTCATTCTCTTATTCTCTCTCTCCCTCTCTCTCTCATTCTCTTATTCTCTCTCTCTCCCTCTCTCTCTCATTCTCTTATTCTCTCTCTCATTCTCTTATTCTCTCTGTCATTCTCTCTCTCCCTCTCTCTCTCATTCTCTTATTCTCTCTCTCTCCCTCTCCCTCTCATTCTTTTATTCTCTCTCTCTCTCTCTCTCTCTCTCTCTCTCTCTCTCTCTCGTACCCGGAAAAAGTACACAAACCCAAGACTGTTAGTCCACCGTGAGAACATATTCAAAAAATATGAAAAGCTGAAATGAAACAGATATGGTTTTTATCTAGACTTTGCAAAGCTTTTGACAAAGTAGACCATAATATATTAGCAAAGAAAATTAGAAAACACAATATCGTAGATAAAGTAGGAAGATGGTTTAAAAGAATTTTTTACACAACAGAAAACAGATAGTTATTGCAAACGATGAGAAATCGGATGAAACCAAGGTAATATCCGGTGTGCCACAAGGTACGGTGCTAGCTGCAATATTGTTTGTTATTATGATTGAAGACATAGACAGTAATGTTAAGGATTCGGTAGTGAGTGTAGTTTTCGCTGATGACACAGAATAAGTAGAGAAATTACTTGTGATGAAGATAGGAACGCTCTACAAAGAGCCTTAACAAAGTATATGATTGGGCAGAGGTAAATAGGATGGTATTTAACTCTGATAAATTTGAATCAATAAATTATGGAGACAGAGAAGGAAAGCTATATGAATATAAGGGACCTAATAATGAGACAATCACAAATAAGGAAGCAGTTAAAGACCTGGGTGTGATGATGAATAGGAACATGTTATGCAATGATCAAATAGCAATTCTGTTGGCAAAATGTAAAGCAAAAATGGGAATGTTGTTACGGCACTTCAAAACAAGAAAAGCTGAACACATGATTATGCTTTATAAAACATATGTTCGTAGTCCACTTGAATATTGCAATATGATATGGTACCCACACTATCAAAAGGATATTGCACAAATAGAGAGTGTACAAAGGTCCTTTACAGCTAGAATAGAAGAAGTTAAGGACCTTGACTACTGGGAAAGACTACAATCCTTAAAATTATATAGTCTAGAAAGGAGAAGAGAACGCTACATGATAATTCAGGCATGGAAACAGATAGAAGGAATAACAGAAAATATCATGGAACTAAAAATATCAGAAAGAGCAAGCAGAGGTAGATTAATAGTGCCCAAAACTATACCAGGAAAAATAAGGAAAGCACACAGGACATTAATCCACTACGCACCAGCATCGATAATGCAGCGTCTATTCAATGCGTTGCCAGCTCATCTGAGGAATATATCAGGAGTGAGCGTAGATGTGTTTAAGAATAAGCTCGACAATTATCTAAACTGCATCCCAGACCATCCAAGATTGGAAGATGCAAAATATACCGGAAGATGTACTAGCAACTCTCTGGTAGACATTAGAGGTGCCTCACACTGAGGGAACTGGGGCAACCCGAACGAACTGTAAGGTCTGTAAGGTAAGGTAAGGTCTCTCATTCTCTCTCTTTCCCTCTCTCTCTCATTCTCTTATTCTCTCTCTCTCATTCTCTTATCCTCTCTCTTCCTCTCTCTCTCATTCTCTTATTCTCTCTCTCTCCCTCTCCCTCTCTGTCTCATTATCTTATTCTCTCTCTCTCGTAGTAGCCATCTTGCTTGGTGAGACGTACCCGCGTGAAGTCAGATTAATCAACAGATATCACAAGTTTAACATACGACTAGAATTTGAGAAATATCTAGAAGTGTTCGTGAACTATCGGTGATAAGATTAGTGTGAAAATAGTAGGATAAAGCGTCTTCTAAGTTAGTTTATCAAGTGTAATACTATAAATCAGAACAAGATGGCAGTAAGTTCCAACTGCGGGAAGAGGTGGCGTAATTTGGCGTGTTTAGCAGATTCGCAATACGATGAGGTAGCAGGAAGGGAACTGGCATTTCTCATCTATGAAATCAGCAACAGTCCTAACCAAATAGATACAAAAGCATTCATAGATATATTAGAAGGATATAATCCTTCAAACTGGAACAAATCTAATGAAAACATCTTGAAAATAATTGAAGAAGTTCCAAATAAAATCCAAGTGGTCAAGAGACTCATAAAGAAAATATACATAAACCAACATATTCCGACAAAGAAATGAATAAGGTGAATCTTGTGAATATCCTAATTGATGCATTAGGAAAAAGAATGCCAAAAGCATGCAAACTGTGTAAGGTTTGGTATAGCATAGTCAATCCACAAAACCTAATCAGAAAAATGTGCTGCATGCAACATTCCGACCCATCCCACAGTGTGCTGAGGTAATACAAGATTTGAGAAAAGATACAAGAATTTTTTTTTTGTTCAACATGTCTATCAATGGATAGAACAATGTTATTAAATCAAGATTGAATGTACAAATAGTTGAGGATGAAGAAGAAGAGGAAGAGGAAGAAGAAGAAGAAAAAGAAGAAGAGGAAAACGGAAGAGAAGTAAACAAAAATGAAATGGACAGAAAAAAATAAGGAAAACAAAGAACAAGATAAAAGTATGGATGCAGAGATACTCATTGATACTACATATGAGGCAATAAAGCAGCATACCTACGAAGAAATAAATTACGATATGACAACAGAAAAGCAAATCCCGAAGAGGCTCTACCCAGATCTACACAATGACGGGAAAGAGGAAAAAATAGACAAGAAAGACAAAATCTGCAACCTTTTGAAAAGAGGGAATTGCAGATTTTGGAGAAAGATGTTACTACAAACATCCTAAGATATGTCAAAACTATGAAATATATGGTAAATGTGCATACTTAGATTGGATATGGGGATGATTGCAGAGATCTGCATCCAAAAATATGTAAAAACCTAAAAGAAGGAAAAGGATGTAAGTTCGACAAAAAATGCAAATATATGCACCCTGTAGCCATGAATCATAATCAAATAAATAACCCAACCAAGTAATAAAATCCAAAATAAGAAAGAAACAAATAAAGAGAGAAATCAGAATATCAGGTAAAAGAGAAAAGCAAACCACCAATGAGATATGCAGAGGTGTCAGCAAAAAAATTCAAAGCATCAGCTCCGAAATTCTACTCAAGAGATAATAACTGTATTTATTATGCAAGAGGATATTGCAGAAACGGAGAAAATGCAGATTCAGACACAAAATGAATAATATGATGAAGGAAGATCAAATATTATGGAAAAGTTGGATTTTTTTAATGTCAGAATTTCTGGAAATGAAAAAAAGAACAACATACCAGAACAGGAAAGAGACATGGGAAAATCCTTATTACTACCAGTATTAAATGAAGGAGAAAACAACGCAAACCATCATAGTGATGAATGCGCAGGGTTTAGTTACGAGTAACTCAAAAAGAAAAATAGAGTACTTAGAAGAACTAACCCAAAATGAAAAGAAAATAGATATAAGAATAAGTGAAACCTGGTATTCCCAAGAGACTGGGAATGATGATCAAAATAAAAGGGTTCCAAACTTATAGATCAGATAGAAAAAATAGGAATCAAGGGGGAACCGCAATATATGGGAAAGACAAAAAAAACAAGGAAAAATATATGAGAAATATAGTAACTCAGAATGTGAACTAATAGCGGTAGAATTTGAATCAGAAAAATTGATGAACATAGTAATATATAGACCTCCTAATACTAAAGAGTTTGACTTAATAATTGAAAAATTGGATGATATATGTAGAAATCACAAGGACTGGACTATCTCCTATCTGGTGACTTCAAACTTTCCTTTCGTAGAATGGAAAGAACGAATAGGAGATTGTGGTTGTACTTATACATATAAAAAAGAGTAAGTAAGTAGTGCAGAAGATAAGAGGCAATTTGAAAAGCTATTAGATATGCTACTAGAATACAACATTCAACAAATAAATCACCTGCCAACAAGAAAGGAAAATACTTTAGACCTAGTATTTGTGAACGAGATGAATTATGTTAAAGAAATAATAGTTTATAATGCGAGTATTTCAGACCATAATGTCCTAGAATTAACAGTTCAATTCCCAAAGCAAGTGAAAAATAGAGATAAGCAAGAAATGAAAAAAGTGGGAAGGATATGGAAAATACAACTTCTACAGTAAAAATATAAAATCGGTCAGAAATTAATGAAGAATTAAACAAAGATTGGGATAACATTTTCGTAAGTGATGACATAAGGGTAAATACGGAGATATTATATAAAATATTGGAGAAATAGTGGAAAAATATATACCGAAGAAGAAAAGTAAACATCATTCATGCATACCAAGAGACAGAAGGATCTTGTTCCAGAAAATCAGAAAGTGGAAAAAAGGTCTTGCAAAAGAAAAAAATGCATGGAAAGTTATAGAACTAAAAAGTAAGGCATAGAAAATGCAGAACAAAAGATTATACAATCAAAGAAAATGAAAAACGGGACTTGGAAGAAAAAACCCTATTAAATATCAAGCAAAACCCCAAACTAGTATACTCATATGCGAAGAAGATGAATCAAGAAGAATAGAAATAGGCCCCTCTGAGATTGAAGGGAGATTAACGAATGAAAAAAAAGGAAATTTGCAAACATACTGGCAGAACGATATAAGAGAGAATTCACCCCTAGAATAGATAAGAAGATAATGATATAGAAGTAAGGGAAGAAAATAGTGAATATTTAGCTGACATAGAAATTAATGAAGCTGATATTGTGCAGGCAATTAATGAAATTAAAAAATGGAGCTGCTGCAGGGCCGGATGGAGTCCATGCTATTTTGTTAAAGAAAGTAGTTCATTCTATCGCAAAGCCACTTGCAATATTATTAAGCAAAAGAAAGTGTAGATACAGGCAAGATTTATGATGAGCACAAATTAGCATATATCACCCCTACTTTCAAAAGTGGATCAAGACTAGAGGCAAGTAATTATAGGCCTGTGAGTCTAACATCACATATATGGAAAGTGTATGAAAGGGTAATGAAGAAAAATATTATGAAACATTTAATAAAAAATAATTTGTTTAATATAGGACAACACGTTTCGTACCCGGAAAAAGTACACAACCCAACTGTTAGTCCACCGTGAGAACATATTCAAAAATATGAAAAGCGAAATGAAACAGATGTGGTTTATCTAGACTTTGCAAAAGCTTTTGACAAAGTAGACCATAATATATTAGCAAAGAAAAAGGGAAAATTAGAAAACACAATATCGTAGATAAAGTAGGAAGATGGTTAAAAGAAGAATTTTTACACAACAGAAAACAGATAGTTATTGCAAACGATGAGAAATCGGATGAAACCAAGGTAATATCCGGTGTGCCACAAGGTACGGTGGCTAGCTGCAATATTGTTTGTTATTATGTTTGAAGACATAGACAGTAATGTTAAGGATTCGGTAGTGAGTAGTTTTCGCTGATGACACAAGAATAAGTAGAGAAATTACTTGTGATGAAGATAGGAACGCTCTACAAAGAGACCTTAACAAAGTATATGATTGGGCAGAGTAAATAGGATGGTATTTAACTCTGATAAATTTGAATCAATAAATTATGGAGACAGAGAAGGAAAGCTATATGCATATAGGGACCTAATAATGAGACAATCACAAATAAGGAAGCAGTTAAAGACCTTGGTGTGATGATGAATAGGAACATGTTATGCAATGATCAAATAGCAATTCTGCAAAAAATGTAAAGCAAAAATGGGAATGTTGTACGGCACTTCAAAACAAGAAAAGCTGAACACATGATTATGCTTATAAAACATATGTTCGTAGTCCACTTGAATATTGCAATATGATATGGTACCCACACTATCAAAAGGATATTGCACAAATAGAGAGTGTACAAAGGTCCTTTACAGCTAGAATAGAAGAAGTTAAGGACCTAGACTACTGGGAAAGACTACAATCCTTAAAATTATATAGTCTAGAAAGGAGAAGAGAACGCTACATGATAATTCAGGCATGGAAACAGATAGAAGGAATAACAGAAAATATCATGGAACTAAAAATATCAGAAAGAGCAAGCAGAGGTAGATTAATAGTGCCCAAAACTATACCAGGAAAAATAAGGAAAGCACACAGGACATTAATCCACTACGCACCAGCATCGATAATGCAGCGTCTATTCAATGCGTTGCCAGCTCATCTGAGGAATATATACGAGTGAGCGTAGATTGTGTTTAAGAATAGCTCGACAAATATCTAAACTGCATCCCAGACCATCCAAGATTGGAAGATGCAAAATATACCGGAAGATGCACTAGCAACTCTCTGGTAGACATTAGAGGTGCCTCACACTGAGGGACCTGGGGCAACCCGAACGAACTGTAAGATCTGTAAGATGTAAGATGTAAGATCTCTCCCTCTCCCTCTCTCTCTCATTCTCTTATTCTCTGTCTCTCTCTCTCCCTCTCTCTCTCATTCTCTTATTCTCTGTCTCTCTCTCTCCCTCTCTTCTCATTCTCTTATTCTCTCTCTCTCTCTCTCTCTCTCTCTCTCTCTCTCTCTCTCTCTCTCTCTCATTCTCTTATTCTCTCTCCCTCTCTCTCATTCTCTTATTCTCTCTCTCTCTCTCATTCTCTCTCTCCTTCTCTCTCTCTCATTCTCTTATTCTTTCTCTTATTCTCCCTCTCTCTCTTTCTCTTATTCTCTCTCTCTCCCCCTCTCCCTCTCTCTCATTCTCTTATTCTCTCTCTTTCTCTCTCTCTCCTTCTCTCATACTCTTATTCTCTCTCTCCCTTCTTTCCTCTCATTTTCTCGTTATTCCTCTCTCTCTCCCTGCTCTCTCTCATTCTCTTTATTCTCTCTCTCTCCCTCCTTCTCTCTCATTCTTTGCTTATTTCTCTCATCTCTCATTCTTTCTTATTCTTCTCTCTCTCCCTCCCTCTCCTCTCAGTTCTCTTATTCTCTCTCTCTTCCCTCCTCTCTCTCATTCTCTTTCTTATTTCTCTCTCTCTCCCTCTCTCCTTCTCATTCTGTTTGCTTCTCTCTCATCCTCCTCTCTCTCCTCCCTCCTCGTCTCTCATTCTCTCCTCTCTCCCCTCCTTCTCCCTTCTGTCATTCTCTCTCCCTCTCTCCCCTCTCATTGCTCCTCTTCTTTATCCCTTTCCCTCCTCTCATTTGTCTTATTTCTCTCTCTCCCTTCCTTCTTTCTTTCTCATTCTCTTATTCTCTCTCCCAATTCTTCTCTCTCATTCTCTTATTCTTCTCTTCCCTCCCCTTCTTCTCTCTCATTCTCTTATTCTCTCTTGTCATTCTCTCCTCATTCATTCTCTCTGTCCCTCTCCTATTCTCTCCCTCTCTCTCTCTCTCATTTCTCTCTCCCCTCTCTCTCTCATTTCTTCTTATTTCTCTCTCCCCCCAACCCTCTCCCTCTCATTCTCTTATTCTCTCTCTCCTCTCTCTGCTCTCATCATTCTCTTATTCTCTCTTCCCCCCCCTCCCTCTCTCTCTCATTCTCTTATTCTCCTCTTCCTCCCCCTCCTCTCTCATTCTCTTAGTTCTCTCTCTCCCTCTCTCTCTCATTTCTCTAATTTCTCTCTCTCCCCTCTCTCATCTCCTCTCATTCTCTTTATTCTCTTCTGTTCATTCTCTCTCTCTCCCTCCCTCTCTTCTTCATTTTCTTTCTATTCTGGTTGTCCCTCCCTCTCTCTTCATTTCTCTCTCTCTCTGCCCTTCCATCTCTTTTTCTTTTCTCTTATTATCTCCACTGTCGTCTCTCTCTTAGTAGGTAGCCATCTTGGCTTGGTGAGACGTACCCGTGTGAAGTTCAGATTAATCAACAGATTATCAACAAGTTTTTAACATACGACTGAATGAATTTGAGGAAATATTCCTAGAGTGTTCGGTGAACTATCGGTGATAAGATTAAGGTGTGAAAAATAGTAGGATAACGCAGTTTACTTCTTAAGTTAGTTTTCAAGTCAAGGTAATACTATCAAAACAGAAACAAGATGGCAAGTAAGTTCCAACTGGGCGGGAAGAGGTGGCGTAATTTGGCGTGTTTATTAGCATATTCGCAATACGATGAGGGTAGCAGGAAGGGAACTGGCATTTCTCATCTATGAAATCAGTAAACAGTCCCTAACCCAAAAAGATACAAAAGCATTCATAGATATCTTAGAAGGATATAATTCCTTCAAACTGGAAAAAAACAAATCTAATGAAAACATCTTGAAAATAATTGAAGAAGTTGCCCAAATAAAATCCAAGTGGTCAAGGAGACTCATAAAGAAAAATATACATAAACCAACATATTCCGAAAACAAAGAAAAATGAATAAGGTGAATCTTGTGAATTATCCTAATTGATGACATTAGGAAAAAGAAATGCCAAAAGCATGCAAACTGTGTAAGGTTTGGTGGTATAGCAATAGTCCAATCCACAAAACCTAATCAAGAAAATGTGCTGCAATGCAACATTCCCGAACCCATCCCACAGGGTGGGGGGGGTTTTTGCTGAGGTAATACAAGAACCTTGAGAAAAGATACAAGAATTTTTTTCTTTTTGTTCAACATGTCTATCATGGATAGACAATGTTATTAAACATTCAAAGATTGAAATGTAACAAATCGTTGAGGATGAAAGCAAGAAGAGGGAAAGGGTGGAAGGGGAAGAAGAAGAAGAAAAAGAAGAAGAGGAAAACGGAAAAGAGAAGTAAACAAAAATGAAATGACAGAAAAAAAACAAATAAGGAAAACAAAGAAGAAAAGATAAAAGTATGGATGCACGAGATACTACTCAATTGATACTACATATGAGGCAATAAATCAAGCAGCATACCTACGAAGAAAATGAAATTTACGATATGACAAATAGAAAAGCAAATCCCGAAGAGGTCTCTTACCCATATCTATACAAAATGACGGGAAAAAGGAAAAAAGGAAAAAATAGACAAAGAAAGACAAAATTCTGCAACCTTTTGAAAAAGGGAGGGAATTGCAGATTTGGAGAAAGATGTTACTACAAACCCTCCTTAAGATCAAATGTCTCAAAACTTGAAAATATATGGTAATGTGCATACTTAGATGGCATTATGGGGATGATTGCAAGAGATCTGCATCCAAAAAATATGTAAAACCATAAAAGAAGGAAAAGGATGTAAGTTCGAACAAAAAATGCAAATTGTGTGTGATATGCAACAGTGTAGCCTATGAATCATAATCAAATAAATAACCAACCAAGTAAATAAAACATCCAAAATAAGAAAGAAACAAATAAAGAGAGAAATCAAGAATATCAAGGTAAAAGGAAAAGAAAAGCAAAACCACCCAATGAGATATGTCCAGAGGTGTCAGCAAAAAATTTCAAAGGCATCAGCTCCGAAATTCTACTCAAGAGATTAATTAACTGTATTTAAATTGATGCAAGAGGGAATTATTGCAGAAACGGAGAAAATTGCAAGATTCAGACCAAAACAAAATGAATAAATTATTGATGAACGGCAAGATCAAATATTATGGAAAAGTTGGATTTTTTAATGTCAGAATTTCTGGAAATGAAAAAAACAAAAGCAAACAAACATACCATAACAGGAAAGAGTAACATGGGGAAAATCCCTTATTACTACCAGTATTAAATGAAGGAGGAAAAACAACACGCAAACCATCATAGTGATGAACTGGCGCAGGGTTTTAGTTACGAGTAACTCAAAAAGAAAAATAAAAAAGAGTACTTAGAAGAACTAAACCCAAAAGAATGAAAGAAAAATAGATCTAATGAATATAAGTGGAAACCTTGGGGGGGGGGTATTCCCAAGAGACTGGGAAATGAATGATCCAAATAAAAGGGTTCCAAACTTATAGATCAGATAGAAAAAATAGGAATCAAGGGGGAACCGGCAATATTGGTGGGAAAAGACCAAAAAACAAGGAAAAATATATTGAGAAAATATAAGTTAACTCAGGAATGTGAAACTAATAGGCGTTAGAATTTTGAATCTGAAAAATTGATGGAACATAGTAACTATATAGGGACCGCTCCTAATACTAAAGAGTTTTGACTTCAATAATTGAAAAATTGGATGAATATATGTAGAAATCACAAGCTACTGGGACTATTGTCCATATCTGGTGACTTCAACTTTCCTTTCGTAAAGGAAATGGAAAAGAACGAATAGGAGATTGTTGGTTGTATTCTTATACATATTAAAAAAGAAAAAAGGAGTTAATAGTAGTGACAGAAGATAAAAACAGGTCAATTTGAAAAGCTATTATTATAATGGCTACTAAGAATACAAACATTCTCAAACAAAATAAATCAACCTGCCCACAAGAAAGGAAAAATACTTTAGACCTAGTATTTGTGAACGAGATTGAATTATGTTTAAAGAAATAATAGTTTATAAGAATTGCGAGTATTTTCAGACCATAATGTCATAGAAGTTAAACAGTTCATTCCAAAGCAAGTGAAAACAATAGAAGATAAGCAATAAATGAAAAAGTTGGGAAGGATATCCCCTCCCTCGGACAAATACCAACTTTCTACCCAGTTAAAAATATAAAAATGGTCCAAAAGAAATTAAATGAAGAATTAAACAAAAGATTGGGATAAACATTTTCGTAACGTGATGACATAAGGGTAAATACGGAGAATAATTAATATTAAAATATTTGGTAGAAAATCGTGGAAAAAATATATACCACGCAAGAACGAAAAAGTAAACATTCATTTCCATGCATTACCAAGAGACAGAAGGATCTTTTTTTGTTCCGCAGAAAATTCAGAAAGTGGGAAAAAAGGTTTCTTGCAAAAGAAAAAAATGCATGGAAAGTTATAGAACTAAAAAAGTTAAATAAGAAAATGCAAAGAACCAAAAGATGTATAACAATCAAAAGAAACTGAAAAACGGGACCTTGGGGTGGAATAAAGAAAAAACCCTATTAAATATCAAGCCAAAACCCCCAAAACTATTATACCTCATATGCGAAGCAAGATGAATAAAAGAAAAGAAGTAGAAAATAGGCCCTCTGAGAATTGAAGGGAGATTAACGAATGAAAAAAGGGAAATTTGCAACATACTGGCAGAACGATGGATAAGAGAGAATTCACCCCTAGAAATAGATAATGAAAAGATAAAGATATAGAAGTAGGGGATAAGGGGAAAATAGAAATGAAAATAGTGAATATTTAGCTGACATAGATATGAAGCTGATATTGTGCAGGCTATTAATGAAATTAAAAAAAAAATGGAGCTGCTGCACCGGGCCGGATAGGAGTCCCTGCTATTTTGTTAAAGAAAGTAGTTCATTCTATCGCAAAGCCATTGCAATATTATTAAGACAAAGTGTAGATACAGGCAAGATTTATGATGAGCACAAATTAGCATATATTACCCCTACTTTCAAAAGTGGATCAAGACTAGAGGCAAGTAATTATAGGCCTGTGAGTCTAACATCACATATTATGAACAAGTGTATGAAAGGGTAATGAAGAAAATATTATGAAACATTTAATAAAAAATAATGTTGTTTTAATAAACGGACCAACATGGTTTCGTACCCGGAAAAAGTACACAACCCCACTGTTAGTCCACCGTGAGAAACATATTCAAAAATATGAAAAGCAAGGAAAGGTTGGAAATGAAACAGATGTGGTTTATTTAGACTTTGCAAAAGCTTTTGATAAAGTAGACCATAATATATTAGCGAAGAAAATTAGAAAACACAATATCGTGGATAAAGTAGGACGATGGTTTTAAAGAATTTTTACACAACAGAAAACAGATAGTTATTGCAAACGACGAGAAATCGGATGAAGCCAAGGTAATATCCGGTGTGCCGCAAGGTACGGTGTTAGCTGCAATACTGTTTGTTATTATGATTGAAGACATAGACAATAATGTTAAGGATTCGGTAGTGAGTAGTTTCGCAGATGACACAAGAATAAGTAGAGAAATTACTTGTGATGAAGATAGGAACGCTCTACAAAGAGACCTTAACAAAGTATATGATTGGGCTGAGGTAAATAGGATGGTATTTAACTCTGATAAATTTGAATCAATAAATTATGGAGACAGAGAAAGAAAGCTATATGCATATAAGGGACCTAATAATGAGACCATCACAAATAAGGAAGCAGTTAAAGACCTTGGTGTGATGATGAATAGGAACATGTTATGCAATGAACAAATAGCAACTCTGTTGGCAAAATTGTAAAGCAAAAATGGGAATGTTGTTACGGCACTTCAAAACAAGAAAAGCTGAAACACATGATTATGCTTTTATAAAAACATATGTTCGTAGTCCACTTGATATTGCAATATGATATGGTACCCACACTATCAAAAGGATATTGCACAAATAGAGAGTGTACAAAGGTCCTTTACAGCTAGAATAGAAGAAGTTAAGGACCTAGACTACTGGGAAAGACTACAATTCTTAAAATTATATAGTCTAGAAAGGAGAAGAGAACGCTACATGATAATTCAGCCTGGAAAAACAGATAGAAGGAATAGCAGAAAATATCATGGAACTAAAAATATCAGAAAGAAGCAAGCAGAGGTAGATTAATAGTGCCCAAAACTATACCAGGAAAAATAAGGAAAGCACACAGGACATTAATCCACTACGCACCAGCATCGATAATGCAGCGTCTATTCAATGCGTTGCCAGCTCATCTGAGGAATATATCAGGAGTGAGCCGTAGATGTGTTTAAGAATAAGCTCGACAAATATCTAAACTGCATCCCAGACCATCCAAGATTGGAAGATGCAAAATATACCGGAAGATGTACTAGCAACTCTCTGGTAGACATTAGAGGTGCCTCACACTGAGGGACCTGGGGCAACCCGAACAAGATGTAAGGTCTGTAAGGTAAGGTCTTTTTCTCTTATTCTCTCACTGTCTCTCTCTCACCTTAAATCCTGAATGAAAGGAAGAATAGGGGTCAGGGGGTGCTTCCTCACCCCTCTGTCTCCTTCTCTCACCGAATCCAAAAACAAAGAAGAATTTCATTCTCTCTCTCCCCTTCCTAAAAAAAAAAATTCTCTCTCTCTATGTGTATTATTTCACAAAAGAGAGAGAGAGAGAGAGAAGAGAGGAGAGAGAGAGGAGAGAGAGAGAGAGAGAGAGCAAGGAAAGGAAGCTTTACTCATAGGGATCACTGGGTACTTCCTTCCAATACCAATATCAGCTATAGCAGCGAAATCGAAATCTCTCTCTGACTCTCTGAGAGGGAGGAGGGAGGAAGGATCTACTCTACTCTACGACATTCTCTCTCTCTCTCTTAAGGATTCACATTCAGAGAGAGAGAGAGAGAGAGAGAGAGAGAGAGAGAGAAAGGAGGAAGTACATTTTTTTTTTTTTTTGGGAGCGAGAATCAGAATGAGAGAGAGAGAGAATGACGATGTGAAAGACAGAATCAGAGAGAGAAAGAGAGAATTCAAGCAAAAACAAAAATTCCCCCCCCCCCCCCTCTACCCTCCTTCCGACGATTTTCCCTCCACAGACACACAGACAGAAGAGCGACGGTTTGGAGAGATTTTCCGAGATTTTTCGCCGAAAAATCTCCGAAAATCCGGCGTTTTAGACGTTTTCTTTCTCTCTTTCTCTCTTATTCTCTCTCTCACCCTCTCTCTCTTTCTCCCTATCTCTCTCTTTCTCTTTCTCTCTCTCTCTCTTATTCTCTCTTTTTCTCTCTCTCTCTTTCTCTCTCTCTTTCTCTCTCTCTCTCTTATTCTCTCTCTCTCTCTTTCTCTCTCTCTCTCTCTCCCTCTCTCTCTTATTCTCTCTCTCTCTCTCTCTCTCTCTCTTCTTATTCACTCTTTCTCTCTCTCTTTCTCTCTTTCCCTTTCTCTCTCTCTCTCTCTCTCTCTCTCTCCCTCTCTCTCTTATTCTCTCTCTCTCTCTCTCTCTCTCTCTCTCTTCTCTCTCTCTCCCTCTTTCTCTCTCTCTCTCGTAGTAGCCATCTTGCTTGGTGAGACGTACCCGCGTGAAGTCAGATTAATCAACAGATATCACAAGTTTACCATACGACTAGAATTTGAGAAATATCTAGAAGTGTTCGTGAACTATCGGTGATAAGATTAGTGTGAAAATAGTAGGATAAAGCGTCTTCTAAGTTAGTTTATCAAGTGTAATACTATAAAACAGAACAAGATGGCAGTAAGTTCCAACTGCGGGAAGAGGTGGCGTAATTTAGCGTGTTTAGCAGATTCGCAATACGATGAGGTAGCAGGAAGGGAACTGGCATTTCTCATCTATGAAATCAGCAACAGTCCTAACCAAAAAGATACAAAAACATTCATAGATATATTAGAAGGATATAATCCTTCAAACTGGAACAAATCTAATGAAAACATCTTGAAAATAATTGAAGAAGTTCCAAATAAAATCCAAGTGGTCAAGAGACTCATAAAGAAAATATACATAAACCAACATATTCCGACAAAGAAAATGAATAAGGTGAATCTTGTGAATATACTAATTGATGCATTAGGAAAAAGAATGCCAAAAGCATGCAAACTGTGTAAGGTTTGGTATAGCATAGTCAATCCACAAAACCTAATCAGAAAAATGTGCTGCATGCAAACATTCCGACCATCCACAGTGTGCTGAGGTAATACAAGATTTGAGAAAAGATACAAGAATTTTTTGTTCAACATGTCTATCATGGATAGACAATGTTATTAAATCAAGATTGAATGTACAAATAGTTGAGGATGAAGAAGAAGAGGAAGAGGAAGAAGAAGAAGAAAAAGAAGAATAGGAAAACGGAAGAGAAGTAAACAAAAATGAAATGACAGAAAAAAATAAGGAAAACAAAGAACAAGATAAAAGTATGGATGCAGAGATACTCATTGATACTACATATGAGGCAATAAAGCAGCATACCTACGAAGAAATAAATTACGATATGACAACAGAAAAGCAAATCCCGAAGAGGCTCTACCCAGATCTACACAATGACGGGAAAGAGGAAAAAATAGACAAGAAAGACAAAATCTGCAACCTTTTGAAAAGAGGGAATTGCAGATTTGGAGAAAGATGTTACTACAAACATCCTAAGATATGTCAAAACTATGAATATATGGTAAATGTGCATACTTAGATGGATATGGGGATGATTGCAGAGATCTGCATCCAAAAATATGTAAAAAACCTAAAAGAAGGAAAAGGATGTAAGTTCGACAAAAAATGCAAAATATATGCACCCTGTAGCCATGAATCATAATCAAATAAATAACCAACCAAGTAATAAAATCCAAAATAAGAAAGAAACAATAAAGAGAGAAATCAAGAATATCAGGTAAAAGAGAAAAGCAAACCACCAATGAGATATGCAGAGGTGTCAGCAAAAAATTTCAAAGCATCAGCTCCGAAATTCTACTCAAGAGATAATAACTGTATTTATTATGCAAGAGGATATTGCAGAAACGGAGAAAATTGCAGATTCAGACACAAAATGAATAATTATGATGAAGGAAGATCAAATATTATGGAAAAGTTGGATTTTTTAATGTCAGAATTTCTGGAAATGAAAAAAAGAACAACATACCAGAACAGGAAAGAGACATGGGAAAATCCTTATTACTACCATTATTAAATGAAGGAGAAAACACAGCAAAACATCATAGTGATGAATGCGCAGGGTTTAGTTACGAGTAACTCAAAAAGAAAATAGAGTACTTAGAAGAACTAACCCAAAATGAAAAGAAAATAGATATAATGAATATAAGTGAAACCTGGTATTCCCAAGAGACTGGGAATGATGATCAAATAAAAGGGTTCCAAACTTATAGATCAGATAGAAAAAAATAGGAAACAAGGTGGGAACCGCAATATATGGGAAAGAAAAAAAAACAAGGAAAAATATATGAGAAATATAGTAACTCAGAAGTGAACTAATAGCGGTAGAATTTGAATCAGAAAAATTCTTGATGAACATAATAATATATAGGCCTCCTATACTAAAGAGTTTGACTTAATAATTGAAAAAAATTGGATGATATGTAGAAATCACAAGGACTGGACTATTCTCCTATCTGGTGACTTCAACTTTCCTTTCGTAGAATGGAAAGAACGAATAGGAGATTGTGGTTGTACTTATACATATAAAAAAGAGAGTAATAGTAGTGCAGAAGATAAGAGGCAATTTGAAAAGCTATTAGATATGCTACTAGAATACAACATTCAACAAATAAATCACCTGCCAACAAGAAAGGAAAATACTTTAGACCTAGTATTTGTGAACGAGATGAATTATGTTAAAGAAATAATAGTTATAATGCGAGTATTTCAGACATAATGTCATAGAATTAAACAGTTCATTCCAAAGCAAGTGAAAATAGAGATAAGCAAGAAATGAAAAAGGGTGGGAAGGATATGGAAAATACAACTTCTACAGTAAAAATATAAAATGGTCAGAAATTAATGAGAATTAAACAAAGATTGGATAACATTTTCGTAAGTGATGACATAAGGGTAAATACGGAGATATTATATAAAATATTGGAGAAAATAGTGGAAAAATATATACCGAAGAAGAAAAGTAAACATCAGTCATGCATACAAGAGACAGAAGGATCTTGTTCCAGAAAAATCAGAAAGTGGAAAAAAGGTCTTGCAAAAGAAAAAAAAGTGCATGGAAAGTTATAGAACTAAAAAGTAAGATAGACAATGCAGAACAAAAGATTATACAATCAAAAAGAAAATGAAAAACGGGACTTGGAAAGAAAAAACCCTATTAAAATATCAAGCAAAACCCCAAACTATTATACTCATATGCGAAGAAGATGAATAAAAGAAGAATAGAAATAGGCCCTCTGAGAATTGAAGGGAGATTAACGAATGAAAAAAAGGAAATTTGCAACATACTGGCAGAACGATATAAGAGAGAATTCGTGTAGATAGATAATGAAGATAATGATATAGAAGTAAGGGAAGAAAATAGTGAAAATTTAGCTGACATAGAATTAATGAGCTGATATTGTGCAGGCAATTAATGAAATTAAAAATGGAGCTGCTGCAGGGCCGGATGGAGTCCCTGCTATTTTGTTAAAGAAAGTAGTTCATTCTATCGCAAAGCCACTTGCAATATTATTAAGACAAAGTGTAGATACAGCAAGATTTATGATGATCAACAAATTAGCATATATCACCCCTACTTCAAAAGTGGCATCAAAACTAGAGGCAAGTAATTATAGGCCTGTGAGTCTAACATCACATATTATGAAAGTGTATGAAAGGGTAATGAAGAAAAATATTATGAAACATTTAATAAAAAATAATTTGTTTAATATAGGACAACACGGTTTCGTACCCGGAAAAAGTACACAAACCCAACTGTTAGTCCACCGTGAGAACATATTCAAAATATGGAAAAGCGGAAATGAAACAGATGTGGTTTATCTAGACTTTGCAAAGCTTTTGACAAAGTAGACCATAATATATTGCAAAGAAAATTAGAAAACACAATATCGTAGATAAAGTAGGAAGATGGTTAAAAGAAATTTTTACAACAACAGAAAACAGATAGTTATTGCAAACGATGAGAAATCGGATGAAACCAAGGTAATATCCGGTGTGCCACAAGTTACGGTGCTAGCTGCAATATTGTTTGTTATTATGATTGAAGACATAGACAGTAATGTTAAGAATTCGGTAGTGAGTAGTTTCGCTGATGACACAAGAATAAGTAGAGAAATTACTTGTGATGAAGATAGGAACGCTCTACAAAGAGACCTTAACAAAGTATATGGATTGGGCAGAGGTAAATAGGGATGGTATTTAACTCTGATAAATTGAAGTCAATAAAATTATGGAGACAGAGAAGGAAAAGCTATATGCATATAGGGGACCTAATAATAATGAGGACAATCACAAATAAGGAAGCAGTTAAAGACCTTGGTGTGATGATGAATAGGAAACATGTTATGCAATGATCAAATAGCAATTCTGTTGGCAAAATGTAAAGCAAAAATGGGAATGTTGTTACGGCACTTCAAAACAAGAAAAGCTGAACACATGATTATGCTTTATAAAACATATGTTCGTAGTCCACTTGAATATTGCAATATGATATGGTACCCACACTATCAAAAGGATATTGCACAAATAGAGAGTGTACAAAGGTCCTTTACAGCTAGAATAGAAGAAGTTAAGGACCTAGACTACTGGGAAAGACTACAATCCTTAAAATTATATAGTCTAGAAAGGAGAAGAGAACGCTACATGATAATTCAGGCATGGAAACAGATAGAAGGAATAACAGAAAATATCATGGAACTAAAAATATCAGAAAGAGCAAGCAGAGGTAGATTAATAGTGCCCAAAACTATACCAGGAAAAATAAGGAAAGCACACAGGACATTCCACCACACGCACCAGCATCGATAATGCAGCGTCTATTCAATGCGTTGCCAGCTCATCTGAGGAATATATCAGAGTTGGAGCGTAGATGTTTAAGAATAAGCTCGACAAATATCTAAACTGCATCCCAGACCATCCAAGATTGGAAGATGCAAAATATACCGGAAGATGTACTAGCAACTCTCTGGTAGACATTAGAGGCGCCTACACACTGAGGGACCTGGGGCAACCCGAACGAACTGTAAGGTCTGTAAGGTAAGGAGGAAGGAAGGACCTACTCTCTTTCTCTCTCTCTCTCTCTCATTCTCTTATTCTCTCTCTCTCTCTCTCTCTCTCTCTCTCTCTCTCTGTCATTCTCTCTCTCTTTTTCTCTCTCTCTCGTTCTCTTTCTCTCTCACTCTCATTCTCTTATTCTCTCTCTCTCATTCTCTTATTCTCTCTCTCATTCTCTCATTCTCTTATTCTCTCTCTCTCATTCTCTTATTCTCTCTCTCTCTCTCTCTCTCTCTCTCTCTCTCTCTCTCTCTCATTCTCTCTTCTCTCTCTCTTCTCATTCTCTTCTCCTCTCTTCTTATTCTCTCTCTCTGATGGAGTTCCGGCTATTTTGTTAAAGAAAGTAGTTCATTCTATCGCAAAGCCACTTGCAATATTATTAAGACAAAGTGTAGATACAGGCAAGATTTATGATGAGCACAAATTAGCATATATCACCCCTACTTTCAAAAGTGGATCAAGACTAGAGGCAAGTAATTATAGGCCTGTGAGTCTAACATCACATATTATGAAAGTGTATGAAAGGGTAATGAAGAAAAATATTATGAAACATTTAATAAAAAATAATTTGTTTAATATAGGACAACATGGTTTCGTACCCGGAAAAAGTACACAAACCCAACTGTTAGTCCACCGTGAGAACATATTCAAAAATATGAAAAGCGGAAATGAAATAGATGTGGTTTATCTAGACTTTGCAAAAGCTTTGACAAGGTAGACCATAATATATTAGCGAAGAAATTAGAAAACACAATATCGTGGATAAAGTAGGAAGATGATTAAAAGAATTTTTACACAACAGAAAACAGTTATTGCAAACGATGAGAAATCGGATGAAGCCAAGGTAATATCCGGTGTGCCACAAGGTACGGTGTTAGCTGCAATACTGTTTGTTATTATGATTGAAGACATAGACAGTAATGTTAAGGATTCGGTAGTGAGTAGTCTCGCTGATGAGACAACAAAGAATAAGTAGAGAAATTACTTGTGATGAAGATAGGAACGCTCTACAAAGAGACCTTAACAAAGTATATGATTGGGCAGAGGTAAATAGGATGGTATTGAACTCTGATAAATTTGAATCAATAAATTATGGAGACAGAGAAGGAAAGCTATATGCATATAGGGGACCTAATAATGAGACAATCACAAATAAGGAAGCAGTTAAAGACCTTGGTGTGATGATGAATAGGAACATGTTATACAATAATCAAATAGCAATTCTTTTGGCAAAATGTAAGCAAAAAATGGGAATGTTGTTGACAGCACTTCAAAACAAGAAAAGCTGAAAACACATGATTATGCTTTATAAAACATATGTTCGTAGTCCACTTGAATATTGAAATATGATATGGTACCCACACAATCAAAAGGATATTGCACAAATAGAGAGTGTACAAAGGTCCTTTACAGCTAGAATAGAAGAAGTTAAGGACCTTGACTACTGGGAAAGACTACAATCCTTAAAATTATATAGTCTAGGAAAGGAGAAAGAGAACGCTACATGATAATTCAGGGCATGGAAACAGATAGAAGGAATAGCAGAAAACATCATGGAACTAAAAAATATCAGAAAGAGCAAGCAGAGGTAGATTTAATAGTGCCAAAACGATACCAGGAAAAATAAGGAAAGCACACAGGACATTAATCCACTACGCACCAGCATCGATAATGCAGCGTCTATTCAATGCGTTGCCAGCTCATCTGAGGAATATATCAGGAGTGAGCGTAAATGTGTTTAAGAATAAGCTCGACAAATATCTAAACTGCATCCCAGACCAGACCATCCAAGATTGGAAGATGCAAAATATACCGGAAGATGTACTAGCACTCTCTGGTAGACATTAGAGGTGCCTCACACTGAGGGACCTGGGGCAACCCGAACGAACTGTAAGGTCTGTAAGGTAAGGTAAAGTAAGGTCATTCTCTTATTCTCTCTCTCTCTCTCTCTCTCTCTCTCTCCCTCTCTCTCTTATTCTCTCTCTCTCTCTCTCTCTCTCTTCTCTCTCTCTTTCTTTCTCTCTCTCTCTCTTCTCTCTCTCTCTCTCTCTTTCTCCCTCTCTCTCATTCTCTCTCTCTCTCTCTTTCTCCCTCTCTCTTTCTTTCTCTCTCTCTCTCTCTCATTCTCTCTCTCTCTCTCTCATTCTCTTTTTCTCTCTCTCTCTCTCATTCTGTTATTCTCTCTCTCTCTCTCTCTCTCTCTCTCTCTCTTTCTGTTATTCTCTCTCTCTCTCTCTCTGTCATTCTCTTATTCTCTCTCTCTCTCTCTCTCTCTCTCTCTCTCTCTCTCTCTCTCTCTCTGAAGGAGGAAGGAGGACGGAAGGTGGAAGGAAAGGGAGGAAGGACATTCTCTCTCTCTCTCTTTCTCCAACCAACAGCAGGAACGGAATGTGCCATCAACCAATAAACAATCAGCGACCTGTTGATTCCCTGCTAACTTACCACTGTATATTGAGTGGTTCTTGACAGCATCTACAGTCTACTCAGACCCACAGCCGTGATCATACTCGGGTGATACCGAGAGAAACGTTGGCCACTACAAGAATTCGGCTAAACCTAAAATTGACTTATACCTTGATTTATTTATTTACTTTCTGTAATAAATAAATTTTAAAGCAACAATATCACTGAAATGAATCGCATCGGCGCAATACTCGCCAGTTGTAATTGCAGAGAGAAAGCAGTTATTAGAAAAATAAAGAAGACTATTTACAAGTTAAATGCAGCTGACGCAGCAATATCTTTCAATAATACTTGTTTGAAAGAGGGTCTCCTTCATTATTGCAACAATAATAATAATATGAATAGTAACAATAATAAGATAATAATATAGCCGCTCGAGGTCACACATTAGCAGGGAGATCGTTACTCTATTGATTGACAATTTGACACTGGTTCATCATCAAGGCAGGTGGGAGAAACTAAAGACGTCTGTTGCTGCTGCGCCACGTGTCTGATGGAGGATGCATGTGTGACTAGTTCATGGTGGAATGAGTATTGGTCTACGTATGTATGTTTGATTTAGAGAGGTTGTTCAGGACGAAGCCGCAGAGAATAGTCTGAAGGGTTATTCACTATTCTTTCGAAAGACACTTACAGGTTCTCGGGCATCGCCTAACACCCCTCAAATGTACAGAGATACTTAGGGCTTCATCGATAGATGACACACGCAGTTTTCTGAGCGACCCCGTGGTAGGGGTACAAGAATACTACCACCCTAAGTCCTGCGTGCCGTATAAGGCGACTAAAAGGACAGCCGCTACATTACAGTCTTACTCTTTTTAGTAAAAAGGCTATGCCCAACGCTAATAACTGTGGAAACTGCTACCTTACAGGTGGACTTTTTAGTCAAAGGCGAGGCCCACCGCCAATACCTGTGGTTGATGGCAGCAAGGGCATGTGGTCGTAAAAACCCATTTACCAAACTATAAACCATGCCTTCAAGAATACGTAAAGAATGCAGTTGCCCTAACATTCCCTCTACAAAAAGCTCCAGACGAAAATTGCTCATTGAAAAAAAAAAGGAAAAAAACTAAACAAAACCTATGTTGATGATCGAAGAAACATTGTAGTGAACAAGAAGGAAAACTACAAATGAAGATGTATATTACAGGAAATAGAGTATAATATATATATACTATATATATATATATATAGATATATATATATATACATATTAAACTATATATATATATATATATATATATATATATATATATATCTATATATATATATATATATATATATACATATATACATCTATATACATATATATACATATATATATATTATATATATATATATATATATATATATATATATATATATATATAAATATATATATATATTATATACACACATTTGTACTGCAAAATGCATGGAATGTTTGTATGCAAGCAAATCATAAACATAAACAACATTCCCTTTGATCTAGTTAAGATTTAAAAACCGGTTATTTAAGATTATGTTGGGGAAACTGCATCACCCATGGTTTTTTCTTACTTAGGGGAAAACCCAAACTTAAAATTGATCTAAATGACTCAAGAAACAGACCGAAGTTTGTCAAACCGACGAACTTTTTCTTCAACGAATGTGTCAGGATGAAGTACAACAAATCATATAACTCGTCTTCAAAAATGCAACAATATACATCGAGTTCAATATAAAAACAATATATATTTCTTTTATTCATACAATCATAAGGCCAATCTACAGTAGGTCATCCCACGCTTATGTACAATACTGGGGACCGGCCTTAAGGAGCTTTATACACCAAAGCTGAAAACCAAACTCTGTAGATTTTCAGTTACAAACTCTGACGATCTTTGTAAGGCAAATATTATCCAGGTACAGGATTGACTGAGATCAATGTCCATAACAAATATAATATGGATTTAATTTCTTCATTAAGAGACCCTACAGAAATCTCCGCACTGGTTCATCCATCCCCGAAGAATAACAATATTTCAAATCACCTTACTTCCGGGATTCCTTAGAAACCTTGACGAGTTCTTTGTGAGATGTAAGACTGTTCAGTCCCCACCGATTGTGTATAAAAAAGTAAAATTTTATTTCATAAGGCTTCACCCAATACAGACGCGCTAATGAATTATTATGTACGGAAATATAAACGTAATGCTGTACATGTACTTCTAGTAATCACTCCCACATTACATATGGTACACGATATATATATATATGTATATATATATATATATATATATATATATATATATATATATATATATCTATTATATATATATATATATATATATATATATATATATATATATATATATATATATATATATTATATATATATATATATATAATATATGATATATATATAATATATACTATATATATATATATATATATATATATATATATATATATATATATATATATATATATATATATATATATATATATATATATATATATATATATATATATATATATATATATATATATATATATATAATATATATATATATAATAAATATATATATATAATATATATATATATATATATTATATATATATATATATATATATATATATTATATATATATATATATATATATATATATATATATATATATATATATATATATATATATGTAGTTGTGAACTTCGTGAGCAACTATGTTCCCGAAAGACACGTGGCAGTTATTAATCATGACAGAGCGGTTGCTATATTTGATGGTTGTAGATGCAATGCGTGGCCGTTGTAAAGTACAAGTTAACCAAAGACCGAAAAATGATAGACGTCGGGAAAATGAATATTTGAATGAGAGGTTCTTCTCCGATATTTGAAGCAAATTTTGGCAAGAAAGAACAGATTGCTGTCGAGGCATACGATGTCTGTAATATATATATATATATATATATATATATATATATATATATATATATATATATATATATATATATATATATATATATATATATATATATATATATATATATATATATATATATATATATATATATATATATATATATATATATATATATATATATATATATATATATTACAGACATCGTATGCCTCGACAGCAATCTGTTCTTTCTTGCCAAAATTTGCTTCAAATATCGGAGAAGAACCTCTCATTCAAATATTCATTTTCCCGACGTCTATCATTTTTCGGTCTTTGGTTAACTTGTACTTTACAACGGCCACGCATTGCATCTACAACCATCAAATATAGCAACCGCTCTGTCATGATTAATAACTGCCACGTGTCTTTCGGGAACATAGTTGCTCACGAAGTTCACAACTACATACGGTAGTACAGAGCGAAGTTCCAGATCACAGAATATAAAATAAAAGTTCTAATTTCCTCTCATTTGGATAACAACCTGGGATTCCCAGGGGCTCCCTGGACGCTCACATTTCAACTAAAGACGAAGGGGTAATGAAATCACAAGGACGGGAAAGGCTAGAAAAAATATAGTCGATCTGAAAGATAGAAGCTTTATATATTACATCATTCGGACAACGCCCACTTCTTCCCCCTCGGGCCTAGAAAACGCTGGGCAGGAAGGCCCCCCCCCTCAACAGTATCCATGACGTCTTGTTTATGATTGGAAAGAAGTATGAGATGACGGCCGATCAGCAGCATCCGCTCTGAAGCCAGGCCCAAAGAGGAGTCTGGTGGATCCTTTTCACGACGTTTTTCTACGCTAATAATGCAACGCAAATCCCACTTGGCCAAGTACATCCGGGGATTTGGCACGTCCTCTGCGGGGTTTGGTTTTATCCGGAGTAGAGGAAGTCCCTGGAATGAAGGAATGTGTTGCAGGATCATAATGCCGCTCTCTCTCTCTCTTTCTGTTAGATTAGATTAGGTTAGATTATGAAATTTAGGTCATGAGGACCAAGCGCCGTAACCCATCAGGGTATTCAGAGCCGTAATGAAGGCCTCTCTTTCTGATGGGTATCTCGAGTAACAGATTATGAAATTAATGTTACGGTATCGTGCCAAGTTCATTTCCAAGCTAAGTGTATTTTGCACCATGCATAAACAAGTCTGATGTCATAGGGATGTGGTCTACTTTCCTCTTGATTACAGTGTATTCATGTCTTGGAAATTCGTGGTTTAACAGTGGATGAAACTAAGGGTACAACGAAAACAAATTAATTACGTGTGGCAGTTTATGAAGCTATTTGGTTCACTGCAGATTCTCCCAGTGGATGAACGCAATCATTGTGGTGGTTTCTACACGTTACTGTGATCTATATAATAGCAATTCTTTATCTTTTAAACTGCTTAGTGAATTGTGGGAGGTATTTCCTATTAAACTCTTGTCTGAATAAGTACCTCAAATTTTCTTATAGATACAGAATGAACCTCAATGCTTGCTAAGCAGAGACTATAATTAATTATTCTACTTTCTATGTCATCTGAATGTCAAGAAAACCACACGTGTTCATGAAAGTCTGACCCAACCTCCTGTCGACGACAAAACCCCGTCAGTCCACTTACATATACCTGGTGTAGTTGCCTTCTTGTCGAGGCGCGTGAGGCTGTTGCCCCTCCGTCGTAGGGGGGCTTTGGCACCGGCCTTCGCCGCAACCTTAGGCGACCGGAGGCCGGAAGCGTCGCCCTCGCTCGAAGACGCAGATCCGACTCGGCGGCGGCGGGCGGGGGGGAGGGCCAAGGCCGCCAAACTCGAACGACGCACCGGAGGCTTCTTGATTGGTCTGGAGGAGAATGAATGGCATGTAAGGGTTCTTACAGAAATGGCATGTAGGGGTTCTTACAGAAATGGTACGTAGGGGTTCTGTATCCTGGAGATAAAACTTTATAGTACTTTTTAGTATATCTCCAACTACCTCCTGTTACTTCTTTCTAACGAACCTTACTATTCTGTGGAAGCTGGAATTCAAAGTCAGTGGTCCCTTTTGTGGGCTTGTTCCATAAAATAGGGTTCTTCATCTTCTGAATAATGATGATAATGAACGGTTCAGATTCTAAGGTATCGGGGTTAGATACTTTAGTAGACTCACATCAACCGTGCATTTGATGTCTTGGCCAGTCCCTTACGACGTTCCTGATTGGCTGTTGATAAGCCAATGACAGGGCTGGAATCTCTCAGTCTCTCTCGAGAGAGTTCACATGGGCAGGATGTATGTTTCAAATCTCCTGAGGGATACTTTTGAAAGACGTATCATCCCTCAGGAGAGATGGAACGTACATCCTGTCTATGTGAACTCTCGAGAGAGACAGAGTTTCCAGCCCTGTGATTGGTTTATCAACAGCCAATCATTAGCGTCGTAAGGGACGGGACTAGACATCAAATGCACGGTTGATGTGAATCTACTATAGCCTTATCTACGGTAAGATCATGATGCTCAAACATTTTCTGACAAAGAGAGAAACAAAGACTTCTAGACATACCTACATATCTCACTCTGGGTTACATTTCCTCCTCGTTCTTCTTTTAACAATGACATCAAAATTGATCCTATATCTTGGCCCTAAAGTACAACAAAGACAAAAGTGGTGTACGTTGTTCACACGAAATGTCAGTCGTAGAAGCACAAACGAAATTCCACTCGAGAAAGCACAAACAAACGGGGCTGAGGGACAGTTCACATGACACTTGAGACAGCGTGACTCCTCAAATACTTCTCATAAGCGAACAAGATCAGGACGGTTAATATGAATCCAACTTTTGGCTGTCAAATGACAGCTCAAACATGGTCGACCTTAAATATTTCACTTTACAGCTGCAGAATCGTATTTGCCTCTTTATTTCAATAGAATTGATTATCATTAATTAGTATCACTGACCAACCAAATCACTCTGTTCAAATTGAAAACTTTATGGTGCAAGGGTTACTGTTGCATTTTTGGTTTTAATTCTAACTGCAACAAGGGTACTGGGATTACTAAGAGATGTTGATGGAGCAGCCGTAGTAATGATATTAATGTTTGAAAAATAAAGGAAAAATGTGTGAAGAGATGATTTCCATCGCACACATCAAACATAGTCAAGAATTAGAGAAAGGAATTTTTCTGAATGCTCAGTGAAAAATACAATTACATATTTTATGTAGGATGCGTTGGGTATTTATCGATTCCGAAGGGTCACCGCTGTCATTATGAGCAAACTTTGTCTCAAATTGTAACACTGTCCAAAGCACAGGTCGCGGTATTTTGCGCTGAAAATCACACGTGAGATGCAAAGCACACACAACACTTGACTGAAGACGCCCACTGCTATTTTTATGTCAACAAAAGGCGACACACTTGGCATTCCTTCTTACCTTGACACGGTTCAACAGCACTTCACAGAGTATTCAACATTCACCACACTTAGCTGCGACATACGAGTTCCGTCGCAAAATTGCCATTCTGATAATAGTGCTTTTAATGCAGATAAAAATGCTCCACTTACGTATACATGCGGCCGATTTCATGACAAAAGCGCAACTGTGTGAGAACTTGCGCTGCACACCCGGTGGAATCAGATCCTTGTACAAAAAACCACAGTTTATCGAAGTGACCCGATTGACGTCAAACTCAAGAAACACAGAAGCAAGCAAGCATGCGGTGAATGCCGTGCAGGTATGTGAGTTTGCGTTCTGATCCCGCAGTGAAATTTTTTTTTTTTTTTTTTTTGTTTTTTTTTTTTTTTTTTTTTTCCGCGCCATACCAACCTAGCTCTGGTGGAGGGGCTCTCCAGGTGAAGGCTGGCCACAGACAAGTTATCATCGCTGGGGCATGCCAGGGATCTGCAACCGATCAAGGAGGGATCCAAATCATGCCACGAAAGATTATGATGACCTCAGTGGTCATCCACCATCTCAGGTGAGAACCTCACAGATTGGCGTAGACTCTGAGTCTAGCTATAGTCAATGTTGCCGTTTTTTCTTCACAACAGTGGCTTTTAGCAGAGTCGCCATACGCGGTTCTTTTCTTTTTAAGTTAGTTATAATTTAATGGTTAGAGTGTGGAAAATTTAATGGTTAGACTGCATATTTTCTGATGTAGAATTATTTTCCGTGACGTAAATAAACTACACGTGACTAGCTTAGCATAAAGTATTTTTGACGAAGAAAAATAAATGGATTTCAATACAATTAATTTGTATAGATAAGCAGGAAATGTTTTATAACTTTATTTTCATAATAAAACATAAAAAGGCAAATTGAAGAATTTTATTCCTCAGCACTGTGGCTGTGGTCAGAATATGCACGGAGGGTTGCCAGATGTCACTAGAAAGCCACACTAGTAGACGAAATTCCTCAAAACGGCAACACTGGCTATAGTATATCTGCCAGATTCGATGGTGACCAACAGGAGGTTCTGGAACCACTCTGTCCACTGAGGTTGTCCTGGTTCTTACTCTTTCCTTGTACTCGTTTCAACTGATGATTTTACATATCCATGTATCCACCATCTAAACATGCTACCATGTATATGTGTAACTTAATCTTTAAGTGGCAAATGAATCATCTAAGCATGCTGTTAACAGCTAAATGTCTCGTCTTTCCAAGCTAGTGAGCTTTGATTAGTATACCTAAGTGAATCATTAACACTAAGGGCTACTACAAGATTATGTAAACTGCATCCTTCCTTTCATACTGATTGAGTGTGATTACTTTCTATCATCATCAGTTCTACAGGAACTTGTACCTCTAGAACGATTCATACTTTGCAATATTAAAATTAAGTAGCATAGGAATATTACTGCATTCATTACTTGTTAGTGATTACAAGCACATGTAAAAACAATGATTATCTACAACATCAGATGGATGTCTTATTTCCTAAACATGCTCACGTATTTTAACTAGTTAACAAAGCTATATAAGAAAAGCACAAGAATAAAAAACCTTACAGCATATTTTATCTAATAAAACGTTATCGAATAATTCTACAGGATGAAGTTATCATGCCATATATTTATCATGCGGTTACTATACCTTTAAAAGTATATTTATGATATTTATAAAATATATTTACAGTGTCTGAAAGTATAAAAATTTCAAAATACCGGGAAGGATGAGGAAGATGGTTATAAATTCATTTTCATTTAAAATAAACCTTCCAAGGAAGTTCCATTTCGCCTGACCTAATAACTAAAAGAACGAGGCCCGATCCGACCTCCAGCTTACTTGGGACGCGAGCAAAATATTCCCCTACTGCGTAAGTTGTAAACGTTATATTCCTAATTTTTGACGTTACTCAAAATGTGATAAAATCTATGGTCAAACAGAGCCTTGTTTCACCATCGAAAATTAAAATGAATATGGTATATATTATTAGAAATAAATGTTTTGTACCATTTAACATTCACATTATTTATTCTTCAAATTTTCTTTCTAATAAATAAATCGTAATTATCGTATCCTAAAACTCCTGTAACTTTAACTCAACACGAAACCCTTTTTCAGACCTTTTTAGCCTTTCCGTAGACCTTTCCTACCCCCCTAAACAACAACAATAAAATAGTTTGTAGGTTTACTCCCCGAGTAAGCGAAAATAATGGATTCTGTACAGCTAAGAAGTTAATTTTCAGTGTCTACAAATCGCTGTAGAGAGCAGAATTTATTACAGCCTGTAAAAACTAGATGTGAAATAATAATAATAATAATAATAATAATAATAATAATAATAATAATATTATTATTATTATTAAATTACAAGCAGATCATAATTACAAAAGATACAGCCGCAACAATAAAATGTAGATGCAAAAATAATACTTGAGGTAGCGAATATAAAGAAATGTAAAAAAAGTATGATAACACTAGGACAAAAGTTAATATGAACACAATTACACATATATTCCTGTAACAAGCACAGAAAACGTAATCCCGCAACAAATACAAAACGTAATAACGTAAACATAGAAAACGAAATTACACAAAACAAACAGAAAACGTACTCCTCGCAACAAACATACAAAAAGTAATTATGTAAACAAACATACAACACGTAATTGCGCAAACAAACAGAAAACGTAATTCCCGCTACAAACATAGAAAACGTAATAATGTAAACAAACAGAAAACGTCAAACATCGAATCCTTCGTACCACTTTACTTTTAATCAGTAAGGAACTAGACCTTGATAAGGATGCACTGACCTTCTCCTGATTGTGTTGGGGAGTCCGGGCGAATCCGGAGAGTCCTTGATGTCATCGATGGCGTCGACGGAGGAGTGGCGGTTGATGGGCGTGAGTCCTTGGGAGCCGCGGCGTCTGAAAAGCCGCAGTAAGCAAGAATGGTAAAATACCCAGGATACGTCACTGGAAGGTCCTTCAAATACATTGAGTGTATTCAAAGGGCCTCAGGTCACAGGTGGGACGAGAAAAGAACAACGATTCTCCCTTCCGTCATAAAATGAAAATCACTACAATTAATTAAACAGGTACAATTTTCATTAAGCGTTTTCGTGGGATAGAGTTGAATTGAATATAAAATTTAGGCTAAAGGCCAAGCACTGGGGCCTATGAGGTCATTCAGCGCTGAAATGGAAATTGACAGTAAAATGTTTGAAAGGCGTAACAGGAGGAAAACCTCAAAGCAGTTGTACTATGAATCAAGTGTTAGAAGAGGGTGGAGAGTAAGATGGAAGGAAGAGAATATGAAAGGAGGATATGTAAAAAGGAACGAAAGTGGTTGCAGTTAGGGCCGAAGGCACGCTGAGAACCGGACCTTAAGTAATGCCTACAATGGACCACATAAGGTCCACTAACGGCACTACCCCCCTACGGGGTTCGTGGGATAGAATCCTAAATAAAGCAAAAGAAAGTCGAGCCACTCGACAGTAGGCAAGGATCGTCACTCTACTGTACGACCCCTTAGGAGGGTGGCGCCGTCAGTGCACCTCATGCGGCGCACTGTAAGCATTACTTAAGGTTTTGTGCAGCCTGCCTTCGGCCACTTAGCTGCAACCCCTTTCATTTCTTTTACTGTACCTCCATTCATATTGTCTTTCTTCCATCTTACTGTCCAACCTCTCCTAACAATTGATTCATAGTGCAACTGCTTTGAGGTTTTCCTCCTGTTACGCCTTTCAAACCTCTTTACTGTCAATTTCCGTTTCAGCGCTGAATGCCCTCATAGGCCCCAGTCTTTGGCCTAAATTATACATTTTATTCTACTGTAAGCAAGAACCATTATCACATGATCTTTCAAGAAGTGATAAAGAAGAATCATTATACCTTCACGAGCGTGAATCACTGGTTAACTATAAACAAGAATCACGAATCCTAATGAAGAAACACAAGGGAAGTTCATGAACCATTGGAAACAATGACCAAATTTGAGACGCGTGAGTCTACTCAAAACCAAAGGAACATCTGAATTTCTGATAAGCATCTTTTCAGGAAACTTACGAGACAAACCGGAACTATTTGACTAGTTTTACAATTCAATGGGAGGGATACTTATGGCAACAAAACTCATATCTATTGAAGGCAGAAAACAAGACCTGAATTGCACATTCAAATAAAATGTCTTATTGTTTAAACAAGTAAAAACATTTAGTCTGATGATGCTCAGAATAAATTTAACTTCGTTGTGGAAATGCTAACTGCCTTTGAATGTCTGCGGCTACAATGGATCTCTTGGAACAAACAAAAATTAATACTATATCATTAAGGCGCGGTTCGACCTCATTAGTAGAAGTGGACATGATAAAATCTCTAGCAGCCTTCAATGTCCAATGCAACTGAATTTCGAAAATAATGAACTCCATTTGACGATGGAAAAGACTAACTCTTACATGTATACACAGAAATATCAAAGTATTACTTAGTACCTCGTAGCCTGATATACAATAAAATCAAAATATCAGTAATATTAATTGAAGTAATAAAACAAGAAAATATCTATTGGCTATAAAACGGACACAAGGTTACTAGTTACCCACCTGGCCGCTCCCCCCACAGAGTTGGGCAGACTACTTTACTAGAAGTTCGAATATGTTCAAAAGTTGACAGATGAATCCCGAACATACACCAACGCAAGACTTTCCAAGAGCGAACTCGTCCCTCCCCTCGGCCAGGTGTGAGATGAGCACCAGACAGAACGAGGCCTTCACCCACCTGGCAATGATGGAGCTGATGTTCTTGAGGCCGTGTCGTAGCTCAGACGGATCTGGATCGGGTGAATTGCTAGGAAGGGCACCAGATATGGGCGGCAGGGAGGGAACGCGGGAACCGGCCGTACCAGGGGCAGAGGATGACGCCGAACTGATAGACAAACGCCCAAGGAGCCAGGACGATGCCCCGCGAGGGAAGCACCACCCGTGCCCGAGGGGGGTAAGGGAGTCAGACACGTGACACACTCAAGGGTCACGGACAGGACACCCTTATGAGGTCATGACTAGCAGCCTTCTTAGGGCATGGGTCATTTCCCCGACGTCACTCAAACCCACCCGACTAGATTCCCCTTCCAGTGAGGGTGTTGTCACTTTTGTTCCATTGAGTACTGGGTCTCGAAAAAGAACCTAACTGTGGTGATGATCAGTGAATGGGACTGTTGAGTCTTACAAGGGAGCCTGGCAACTGTCAGACCATCTCTGTAGCCTAGGACTTCTTTATCAAATAGGAACTCTTAGTTAAGATCTGAAATGCTACTCATGAATATCTCAACAAACTTGACAAAATGAGTGTGGATCACGATCTAAGTGGGTGTCCTATCCATAACTGACTTCAATAATTTCACGTAGAGTAACACAATGCAATAAATCATGTACATGCATACATTTCATTCTGCCATACACATAACAGCCGCCATTGACATGTTAGCATAAACCTTGACTATATCATCTCGGGTCAAGACCAAATGTGTCGTGACAAAAACATCAACATACTTGACTATGTACTCTAACGATGCGGTGCCTTTTTCATGACTGACATGCAGATATTAGTGGTATCACACAACTGTTTTGGCTTAGATTACTGTGCCCGGATTTAACCTAGACTTAACTACGAATAGAAACACTGACTGACTACGTGTGACTGAATAAGGATACGTGTGACTGAATAAGGATGGCTACGGTGAGGGGGACCTCAATCAAGAGGCAAAGCTTAGCTTGTTTTAGGGGACCAGAACGTGTTCCACCTCGCCTAGACTGAAAGATCATTCAGCTTCACAGATGACTATGAATGTCTTGACGATAGCCTTCTGTCCAAGCGATGTATGTATATTTGAAACAGTTCGTATAAAAAAACTACAGTGCCAAACGACGTATAAAGAGTAAGAGTTGGAGGAGCAGGAAGTGAAATGACCAGCTTTGTTCTGGCCTTGGAATCTACAAGCACATTATCCTAAGACGACTGGTACAAGCTGTCTACAATCCACTGCAAGATGCTACAACGATAAGAGCCCTCGACAGCCAATCCTCTAAGTCTACTGGGATTGGCTATCGAGAGGCACCAATTGGAGGGAGATGGTCGGGGACGTTTTTGGAGGACGTGGCACTACTGGGGGCCGATTTAGACTGCCCGGACACGGTGGGTGGCAGGGTGGGCACTTGGGAACTCGAGGAGGACCCTGGTCGGGAATTCTTAGGGGTCCGGGGCAGGGAGGAGGTGCGGGATCCTGGTGCCGAGGCTGGTTCGGAGGGGCGCCGCCGGTGGTTCAAGAGGTAGTTGCTGAGGCCGGACGAAATCAGGCTGCGGCGGTCCTGGCCTGAGACGCTACTGGAAAACGGCGGTGGGCAAGAGTGCAAACTGTCGCGATCCTGAGCCCGCGGAACTGCCAGGAAGACTCAGTGGTCACAGGTGACCTGATCTAACCCCACCCCTCCCCCCTTCTTTATACTTAAAACTCCTTCACCCTTTCCCTTCAGTGAGATCAAGGGACCTGCGTCTCGAATAAAGCTGTTCTCTCGGTCTTGGGGAACATCCATCTTTCTCTTTCGTTTCCTCACAAGTCTGACATTTGAGCCTTTTCGTGCAGCACATTCACGTCCAGGTCTTTCATCATGGTCTCTGTCATACAGTCTAGATAAGCATGCTTTCTGGATAATACTGGATGATTTCTCAATCTATGACGCCAAAACTCTACTTTGCCTACAGAAAATGAATGAATTGCGCCGCTCTCTCTCTCTCTCTCTCTCTCTCTCTCTCTCTCTCTCTCTCTCTCTCTCTCTCTCTCTCCTTTCGTAACATTTATTCTTTTGCTCTCTCCCCTCTCAATCATTCCCACTTTCTTTTTCTATTTGTTCAGACTTTCATTACATTTCTGTACAGGCATATTTCCTTAATGGGCTTGCTAAATGAAAAAAAAAAATATAAAAAGTTTAATCATTGTCAGTGAATAAATAAATACTTGTCATATTGAAATTGGCAGGAGTATCATGCGAATATTAATTCCTGGGAATATGTACCCGTATTTGACTTCAACACTGATACTTCTGTACTTAAACAAGGCGGTGGTTTTCCTACATCATAGAAACCTCACAAAAACATAAACTTCAATACAAAATAAAATCTCTTCTAAATAAACACGAAAAGTATGACACTGAAACACAATATCATAAAGACTTAAAATCATAAACTTTAGTAGAAAATCTCTTCGAAATAAACACGAGATGTATGACACTGAAATACAATATTATGAATAATTAAAATCAACACGAAAATTATGCCATTCAATACAATACTATAAAGGAAGATTGACAGAGTCCTATGAAAAATAAGAGTATTTAGACTTTTCTTTTTTTTAGCAGTACATGAAGGCAAAAGCACCGTGTGCATGTATGGAAAATTACAATAAACAAACGTGGAAATAAGAACATAGAGAGATAAAAGCAAAGCAAAACCGAACCATTATAAGAACCGACGCACAAGACAGACACAAATGTAGATGAATTCTCGTTCGTAACAAATCACATGAGGACAGACAGACAGAATGACAGACAGACAGGCAGACAGACAGACAGGCAGACAGACAGACAGGCAGACAGACAGACACACACACACAGTCAGTCAGGGAGACAAACAGGGAGAGAGAGAGAGAGAGAGAGAGAGAGAGAGAGAGAGAGACTAAACGAATTGAATGGACTGGAATGGAGGGTTCATTTAATTCAAAAAGTGCAAGAGAAGATGAGGTAAAAGTCAGAGAGAGAGAGAGAGAGAGAGAGAGAGAGAGAGAGAGAGAGAGAGAGACTAACGAATGTTGAATGGATGGAATGGATGGGTTCATTTTAATTCAAAAAGTGCAAGAGAAAGATGAGGTAAAGTCACAGAAAGAGAGAGAGACGAGAGAGAGAAGAAGAGATGAGAAGAGAGAGAGAGAACAACCTTATTCAAAACACACACAAAACGAGATATTTTTGACAGGCAAGGGGGAAAGGAGGCGTGGTCACTCGCCGAATCTTTTCAGTGATTTCACTCACTGGGCAAAGGTACCCATTTGAATCTCAGGTCTAACCCAGTGCCCCTAACATTATATCAGCCTGTGCTGGTGCGCCCTTAGCACAGTATGGGTACAAGGTATTTGACATCAATGGAAAAAATACATCTACAAGCATGGATTATGGTGCTCACTGTGAGAGAATACAAAAAATTAATACTAAAATAATTAAATGAATAAATAAATAATACACTGAAGTATTTGTTGCCTGTGAATTATGATGCTCATTGTGAGGCAACAAATAAATAATGTATCAAAGAAATAAATAAATACAACGAAGTATTTGTTGCTAACGAAGTGTTCATAAAATAAACAAAAATAACACGAACTTTATAATATTAATTAATAATAACTGAAATAACATGTTCGATATCATGATAAAGTAGGAAAATCATGGGATATGGATGGCAGCAACAGCAGCTACAAATGAAGACCAAATCTGCTCTAAGCCGTCAGCAATATTCCAAAGAAGAGTAATTTGGGAACGATTACCAATAACAAAACACTGCGACGTGACTCGTTGTTATACTATCACTAGAATATTCAACTGACTACACAGAACTACTTTAACAAATAGCCAACGTCCAAAAAATACCATGTAGGTACACTACAACAACGAATACGTATATTTTTTTGTGGTGAAATTGATAAATAGCTCATTTTTCTCTTACTGAAGAGAATCTATGGTTAGTACTGTCTATGATAAGTGTTCTAATAGAAAAGTGCTTTACAAGACATGGACTTCTAACCACTAAGACATGATTATCATAAGGCTAGTACTGTCTATGATAAGTGTTCTAATAGAAAAGTACTTTACAAGACATGGACTTCTAACCACTAAGACATGATTATCATAAGGCTAGTAGTACTACACATGGCGCCATAGAGTGGCGTCGCGTCGGTGTGTGGCGGGGGATGTGGCTTCCCATAGGTGTCCATTGTTTATAAGCTATGCCGAGCACACGAAGTGTCTGTGGCAAAAGCCACATATCCCCGCCACACACACAGACGCCACTCTGTGGCGCCACAGAGTGGCTCGTGTACTCCAGGCCTTAGGCTTATACGTCTGATACAGCCCTCTACAGCCTATAGTAGATTCACATCAACCGTTCATTTGATGTCTAGGCCCGTCCCTTACGACGCTCCTGATTGGCTGTTGGTAAGCCAATCACAGGACTGGAAACTCTCAATATCTCTTGAGAGTTCACATGGGCAGGATGTATGTTCCTGAGGGATACTTTTGAAAGACGTATCCCTCAGAAGTGGTGGAATATACTTCCTGTCTATGTGAACTCTCTCTCGAGACTCAGAGTTTCCAGCCCTGTGATTGGCTTATCAACAGCCAATCAGGAGCCTAGACATCAAATGCACGGTTGATGTGAATCTACTATAGCACAGCTGACACCACATACACTACAGTGGCCTGTCAGAAGGTTGCGTATACTGAACTTTGTACACTTGGATCTGAGCAATACCTGAAGAAGGGTGGCACTGGAAGACTGCAAGTCAGGCCAAGCAACAGCCCATTCACGGCCACAGGGAACCAGGAAAATGATAGAGATGAAATGAGAAAAAGCAGGAAACGAGGAAAATTACTGAAATATGAAAGAATAAAAACTTGTAGCAATAGTTAAAAAAAAAAAAATTGTAGCAATAGTTAGCAAGAAAAAAATTGTAGCTATAGTTAACAAGAAAACATTGTAGCAATAGTACACAAGGAAAAAATTACAGCAATAGGAAACAAGAAAAATATTGTAGCAATAGTTAACAAGAAAAAACTGTAGCAATAGAAAACAAGGAACAAATACAGCAATCGAAAACAAGAAAAAATTATAGCAATTCTTAGCAAGAAAAACTGTGGCAATGAGAAACATGAGACGGTTATAGCAACAGGAAACAAAAAATCAACATTGCGTTTTGAGGGACATAGGACGCGAGTCCATAAACAAAGGGAGAACAATAAAAATTGTTATATACAAAGAACAACACATCATCTCATCCGTCGCTTGAGCTGAGACCTGGCATTTTCTTAAAAATCTCTTAACCCTTTATGACAATATTTGATTTCAGGCTAGACTGTGTTTGTCCTTTAGGTGACAGCCAAACAGAAAGGCATCGTTGCCTCAAGTGGTCATCCATCAGCTTACAACTTTCCCTTGACTGAAACTGTCATTATGAACCAACGAGACACGTCCCAAAAAATGCACTTGTAAATATTTGATAAAAATTATAAAAAATATGAATGCAAAAAAATTAAACTGGGAAATTTAGTAGCCGATGCGAGATGAGTTTCCAGGCTTCAAAAGTTGAAAAGAATGAACTTTCTGGATAATTAAGAACGAAATATTTTCTTTTTAAATTAGAAAAAATTTTATATAAAAAAGTAAAACTGGGAAATTCAGCAGCCGAAGCGAGATGAGTTTCAAAGCTTCAAAAGTTGATAAGAATTGACTGTCTGGATAATTAAGATCGTAACAAACAAGGGAAATTGCAGTTCACGATACAAGAGGAAGATGAGAAGATGAAAGCAAGCATCGTCTGACGGGACACTAAAGGTACCACGAGTCAAAGATGTATATAAAAGAAATCTATCCTAAAGGTAAACTCGTGACTTGTCAAAAAAAGAAAAAAATAACCTCACACAACAAAACTTAAATACAAAGGAACATCATTAACGTATGAATTAACAGGTGCAGGAGGTAATACTGCTTTGAAGAACCAAGCTGAAAAAACTAAAATACAAATATGAAAAAAAAGACTAACGATGTATATACAGACATGAATATTGAGTGCTGTTTTTATTGCTTTACATTTGTATTCCTCTGCATGAAATACACGGAGCACATAAAAACGTTGGGCACATTCTAACAAATTAAATATGTAACAGCCTGCTGGTTCTGTTATACACACACACATATATATATATATATATATATATATATATATATATATATATATATATATATATATATAATCCTAATATGAATGGAATTCAGATGAGGCCCCGATACAGCACCTCGTAAAAATCAATAGACAAATATGTAACATAAATTTTGTTTTCATGCAGAACAAAGCAATAAGATACCAACCAGTACAGAAAAACACAGAATACTACTTCATCAAACAGACACGAGCTTACAACGATTTTATTTACACAACTGCAAATATGATTTGTCTTGGAAGGGAATGCGATATAAATTTAAATCATGACGTAACTCAAGAGGTAATCTAAAAGTTATTAATGTCTATTGGCCTGGAAGTACAGTAGTACACTTCTAGAATTCTAAATCAGTCAGGATCCTAACATCAACTAAGATTTCCTATGGTAGTCTCATTTTTCCCCAAAATATTACTTTCATCATTATCGTATCTCTTGAACTTTAACGTGTTTCTGGTAAAATGAAAAATGTTAAATTTTCCTTCAATCCGGAGTTTCCACATATATTTGGCCACGCTCATATTTAGTGAACCGATACAAACCAACGCAGGAGATCCAATCAGTCATATTTTGCATTATAAAATGATCCCAGGTAAGCATAAAGAATTCTACTCGTCATATGTAAAATGAACCATCTTCTACCAACCAAAAACGTTCGGAGAATTACGGCCGTCTTGTATCAGGTTCACAAACGTCTCAACTCTAAGATATTTGATCAAATTCTTAAAGGGTGTTGTTCATTAAAAAATATGGCTCTTAAGATTTACTGCTATCATCTATGATGGAGTACAAAAACCTACATCGTGGGAGCTGAAAGTTATCTGATGAAAAACTCTAACTGTTACCTTATTGCTTAACACTGCTAGTTTACAAACCCCGCAACCCAGATCCCTGGGACACGCCCCTTTTTATCGCCACGCCCCCCTTGTATCTATGAGTAAAATTCCTTCCTGGATTTAAAGGAAATTGAAAAAAGTTACGAATATAATTAATGAATTTTTTATTTTTCCCTAGGGATCGTGGGCCCCCTTGAAATTCCTGACGACCCCCTGGGTGGGGGGGTGGGGCCTGCCACCCCAGGTTGAGAACCACTGCATTAAACTGTTATATAAATGATCAAGTGGTTTGTGAAATTCAGGCTGTCAAGCCAACTTAACCAAGCGAGCTACGCCATTTTCAGCAAAACTGCATTAAAAAGAAGAAGAAGAAAAAAGGTGTCTGTATAACGAAGGACTCCATCCTCATCAGGAACCTACCTCAGGGGACTTCGGAGGCTCAAGACGCTCTCAGGTCTCCTTTCGTCGCCGAAGCTGTGCCGGCGTTGAAGCTTGTCGAAGAGTTTTTCCGGTTCTTTGTTGCTTTTAGAAAAGAGAGGCTTCGATGTAGAAGTTGGTCAAAACCGACTGACAGACTGACAGTTAAATATCTCACTAAACGCGAAAAGTGAAATGTTTATATCCACATATACGAAACTAAGGGAATGTGACATAAAAGTAACTAGACACAATTTATTAAGGAATCTAAATATTATACATGCCTATTGGAACTAAAATATGGAATTTGGGCCAGCACCTAAATGTTATAAATGCCTATTGGAACTCGAATATGGAATTCAGGCCAGCACCTAAATGTTATTAATGCCTATTTTAACTGGAATATGGAATTTAGGCCAGCGCCTAAATGTTATAAATGCCTAATGGAACCGTAATATGGAATTTAGGCCAAGCGCTGGGACCAATGAGGTCATTCAGCGGTGAAACGGAAAATGTTGGTGGGAGGTGGTTGGAAAGGTGTAACAGGAGGAAAATCTCAAAGCAGTTGCACAGTGAAACAATTGCTAGAAGAGGGTGGGAAGTCAGATGGAAGAAAGAGACTATAAACGGAGGTACAAACAAAGGAATGAAATCGGGAATTACTGTACACTCCTAGAATTCTAAAGCAGTCACTCTAATAATTTCTTCTATAAGATTCTCTTTAATTTTTAAAATAAATTTTGCAAATTCAATGATCGAATATTTCTTGAACTTCATAAGGCTTTTGGAATAACGGAATCTGGTGGTCATCATGATGACTGTGGTTCTAAATGAGAGAGGACGCTATTAAAGGTGTTACAGGCATGAACGTAAACAGCCTTTCCACACTAGATTAAAACTGAAACAATCTCCAGTAAAGTGTTAAAATCAACTGGCTTTACAAAACCAGTCTTTTCACTCTAAATTAAAACTTAAATCATAAACAATGCCAAGGATAACATAAAGAAAGGAAAGAATAAATGGGAAAAGTTTCAATACGCTTCCAAATACATTTAACTAGACATGAAAAAACTGACTTATTTCGTGGCCTTTCAGATCAAAGATTCCTCAGCAGACGCAATCAAAATACAACCGTAAGAACTGAGGAAAGAGAGGCGATAATCACTTGGGGCTGTTGATGGGAGGAAGTCTTTCGTACGAGGGTGCCCTCAGCGACTGCATGGACGACGACTGAAAGCAGGAGAAAATATACCATTAAAAACTAGATTTCAGAAAAAAAAAAACAATTTGTAGATCCATCTTCATCCGGTTCTACCCAAACTCATCAGTCTTACAAATCACCAAGCCTCTTAACACCCAAATTCATCAGTCATCACAAATCACCAAACCTCTAATACCCAAACTCATCAGTCATTAAAATCACCAAACCTCTGACACCCAAATTCAATCACAAACCTCTAACACCCAAACTCATCAGTCATCATTGAAATAAATCAATACAAACCTTCTAACATCCCTTCTCTCTTCCCAAAATTTAATCACCACCAAAGTAGAAACCTCTTAGCACCCAAATTCAATCACTAAACCTCTTAACACCCAAATTCAATAACGAAACCTCTTAACACCCAAAGTCAATCACCAAACCTCTTAACACCCAAATTCAATCACCAAACCTCTCAAAGCCCAAAGTCATCAGTCATGAACTCACGAACGTCAAAACTCTTAAAACTTTGTTCCAGAGAAAGCAAAACTCACTCTTAAGAGCTGGTTGATATCATTCATGTATCTGACATCTCTGTCGTTGCTGGTGTACTGCAGTTCCATCTGGTAGAGGGAGTAAAGCTCCTGCAGTTCGGGTGGCATCGTTGGAGTCAGTTCTGCAGAGTTGGAAATGCATTCAATTCAAGGTCACAAAACTGGAGGATAAATTCTTGGTGTACTGTTTTGGTAGCTGAGAACTGTCGGATACAAAAGACACATACAAACGTTCCTCCACTTCTGACCTTTCAAGTTACGACCTTTTAGGTTACGAATTTTCAAGTTACGAACTTTCAAGTTATGAACTTCCAGGTTACGAACTATCAAGATACGGACTTTCAAGTTACGACCTTTCAAGTTACGAATTTTCAAGTTACGAACTTTCAAGTTACGACTTTTCAAGTTACGACTTTTCAAATTACGTACTTTCAAAGTTACGAACTTTTGAGTTACGACCTTTCAAATTACAGCCTTTCAAAATTTACGAACTTACAAAAGTTACGAACTTTCAAGTTTTGAACTTTTAAGTTAGAATTTTCGAGTTATGACCTTTCAAGTTACGACCTTACAAAAAGTTACGAACTTTCAAAGTTACGACCTTAAAAAGGTTATGGACTTTCAAGTACGAAACTTTAGGTTACGACTTCCAAGTTATGAACTTTCTGCGAAACACACAACCGTGATCGTAAATTAATACTTTACTTTATTATCATCATACTTTGCTTAATGTATTTAGGTTTTATGTATCATTTGTATCAATAAAATACTCTACAAATTACAGTACAGGGCTAGCATTGTGTTTTAGTGTGAAAAAACATAAAACAGTATGGTACATATTGACTCCGAGTGTACAAAGTTGGACTTGCAAACAAATCAAGATACGAACAGCCTTTCGTAAATAAGTAGAGGAGCGTCTGCATACATCAACACCATGAGTCTGCAATGGAGAATCCAATCCACAGTCACGTATGGGTACATAGTACATTCAAGAATACATCCCACCAGGGAGCTTTCTGGAATCTGTTCGAAAGCCCTCCCTAAGAGATTGATTTCCGAATGTAGTATGTGCCCATACGCAACTGAGGATTTCTTTCTTCAAATACATCGAGCACTAACGACTTACGGACAACAAAAACACCATCAAGATTACCAATAATGATAACAATGATCACCATTATATGGGAAGGGATATTATGTAAATAGGTAAATTAGGCATTGCTAACATATGCAAATGATGTGAATAACACATTTAAGGAGGTTGGTGGAGAAGAGAATACACTGCAATATGTGACACAGAGGCATTTTTAAAAAGCTGTATTTCACTTCACATTTACAGATCTAAACGCTGATTAGAATCATTGAACGTGCTCTATCTCATACCAGAGAGCATAGGGATTTATCCAATACACTAACGCAGGAAGATAATAAAGTATATTTTTGAGGGAATTTATCAAGACCTCGTATCTGTCACCTAGTATCCTGTATGTTATCTTCACCACACTAAGAAAAATGGCTTCACTTCTTCCAACTATTTTTATTCGACTCGGGTAATTCAGCAAGAAATATCAGCAATTTCTGTATCATTTCTCCAAGTGTTTCTTTGTTTGTATGGTGTTTACTCAGCAACGGGCTACTCAGCAACGGGACCAACGGCTTTACGTGACTTCGAACCACGTCGAGAGTGAACTTCTATCACCAAAAAATGCACACCTCTAACCCGTCAGTGGAATGCCCGAGAATCAAACTCGCGGCCACCGAGGTAGCAGGCCAAGACCATACCGATCACGCCACTGAGGCGCTCGAGTATTCCTCTGTATTCTCAGATTGATATAGCCTGACGATATATGTCACTGAAATCATCACAAAAATCACCAAATTTTCTGAACAAAAAAAGCTTCACTTCACCACAGGGTTTAAAATATTCCTGGCACAATCACAGAAACAGCTTCTCCTTCGGAAAGAACATTGTGGTCGCTCGTGG